>NC_048585.1:13698599-13818599 GCF_013265735.2 Oncorhynchus mykiss
CTGAGCCACGCAAGCTAATTAGATGGAACCACAGTGGGTCCGTAGTCGATACATGCAACAACAACGCCTCTGTCATTAAGGTTATTAATAGGGTTTCTAAGTGCGCGGCTATGCCACTCAAACACCATGAACAGCAGCAGTCAAACTGAACAGCACGAATCTCAGTCAAGACCGCGCGGACTGCCCCGCCAAGAATCTTTAGAGGCGTGGCTGTTGCCCCTTGCCTATTGGATAAATCAATTGTACGCGTCACAACATCTAGATGCTGATTGGCTCGACTGAGTGAAACGCATGAGAGCGCCAGAAAAAAAAGCTTTAGCGGGTGTTTTTGGTTGTAGCTATTCCTGTTCAGTAATGCAATTCCAACACAAGTAACTTCAGCGGAACAGGAGAAGTTTTACAGCTGGATATTAGAAGAAAGCCCGCTTATTTAAGAAATTAAAGTTATGTTGATTTGAGTTAAACAACGTACCACCAGTAAGTCTGTGCAATTGGAGATACTGTACGTTGGTATTGACAACTTTATCTTCTTACGCTGAAGAAGGTGAGTAAATAATAATCACTAACGTTAGCTAGCCTAGCTACAGTAAGTTAGATGACAGCCAGCAGGTAAATAATGTAGCAAGGTATTTATGTATTAAGTAAAGACAAATGTTTTGTTTATTGATTAACAGTATATATCATTTTTGTCTTGCAACCTGCTAGCTTTTAGAAAATACTTCCCAAGATTGCATCCTTTTTTTGCAAAGTGTTTCCATTGTGTACTATAGCTACAATTTAGCTATTTATTGTGTATTCGTCTTGTCAAAAGGACTTTTACAGTAGCAATATTCAATGTGTCAGAATTAGATGTGATAGTTAGCTTGTTAGCTAGCTAGATACGTCAGCTAACGTTAGGTGGGCTAAGGTCTTTGCGCCAAAATCTTCTGACCACTGATATCTTACGGCCATTTAATAGATCGATCTATTTGCTGTATTTGGCAATAGCAAAGTAGTGACTGAAATATGACTGTATGAAACTAAATAATGACCTTTCTGCACAGTTCAGAGGCAAATGAATATGATATGGCTAATTGTTTTTCAGATGGAAGTTGAATGTCTAGCTTTGAGAGATCTCATAAGTCCAAAGAAGAGCAAAGCAGACATGGAGGAAGTTGGAAGCAGAAATGATCAGAAGGTATGTTTTGATTCCAAGTCAAATGAACCCTTCAATTCCTTATTATTTATTATTCCTTATTGAAGAGACACTCGGGAAACAATCTTCAGAGTCAATTCCTCTTTTTGTGAATTTGTAGCACTGTTATATGACATGCCTGGAGTGTCTTGAAATAAGATTATTTCTCACATGAACTAAAGCAATCAATCAAATTGATTTATAAACCCCATTTTTACATCAGCCAATGTGACAAAGTGCTGTACAGACACCCAGCCTGAAACCCCAAACAGCAAGCAATGCAGGTGTAGGTGTAAAGGCACGGTGGCTAGGAAAAACCCCTAGGCCAGAACCTAGGAAGAAACCTATAGAGAAACCAGGCTCTGAGAGGTGGCCAGTCATCTTCTGGCTGTGCCGGGTGGAGATTATAACAGAACATTGCCAAGATGTTCAAAGGTTCATAGATGACCAGCAAGGTCAGATAATAATAATCACAGTGGTTGTAGAGGGTGCAACAGGTCAGCACCTCGGGAGTAAATGTCAGTTGGCTTTTCTTAGCCAATCATTCAGAGTTAGAGACAGCAGGTGTGGTAGAGAGTGAGTCCAAAACAGCAGGTCTGGGACAAGGTAGCACGTCCAGTGAACAGGTCAGGGTCCCATAGCCGCAGGCATAACAGTTGAAAGTGGAGCAGCAGCATGACCAGGTGGACTGGGGACAGCAAGGAGTCATCAGGCCAGGTAGTCCTGAGGCATGGTCCTAGGGCTCAGGTCCTCTGAGAGAAGAGAGTGAAAAAGAGAGACAGAATTAGAGGGAGCATCCTTAAATTCACACAGGACACCGGAAAGGACATGAGAAATACTCCAGATATAACAGACTGACCCTAGCCCCCCAACACAAACTATTGCAGCATAAATACTGGAGGCTGAGACAGGAGGGGTCGGGAGACACTGGCCCTGTCCGACGATACTCCCGGACAGGGCCAAACAGGCAGGATATAACCCCACCCACTTTGCCAAGGCACAGCCCCCACACCACTAGAGGGATGTCTTCAACCTACTACCCTGAGACAAGGCAGAGTATAGCCCACAAAGATCTCCCCCACAGCACGAACCCAAGGTGGGAGCCAACCCAGACAGGAAGATCACGTCAGGGACTCAGGTGACGCACCCTTCCTAGGGACGGCATGGAAGAGCACCAGTAAGCCAGTGACTCGGTCCCCGTAATAGGGTTAAAGGCAGAGAATCCCAGTGGAGAGAGAGGAACCGGACAGGCAGAGACCCCAAGGGCGGTTCATCACTCCAGTGCCTTTCTGTTCACCTTCACACCCCTGGGCCAGACTACACTCAATCATAGGACCTTCTGAACAGATGAGTCTTCAATAAAGACTTAAAGGTCGAGACTGAGTCTGCGTCTCTCACATGGATAGGCAGACCATTCCTAAAAAATGTTGCTCTATAGGAGAAACCCCGGCCTCCAGCTGTTTGCCTGCTGGAGGCCTGCTTCTTATGGCCGTAGTGTACGTATGTACTGCAGGATCACATCGGAAAGATAGGTAGGAGAAAGCTCATGTAATGCTTTGTAGGTTAACAGTAAAACTTTGAAATCAGCCCTTGCCTTAACAGGAAGCCAGTGTAGAGAGGCTAGCACTGGAGTAATATGATAAAAAATGTTGGTTCTTGTCAAGATTCTAGCAGCCTTGTTTAGCACTAACTGAAGTTCATGTAGTGCTTTATCCGGGTAGCCGGAAAGTTGAGCATTGCAGCAGTCAATCTAGAAGTGACAAAAGCATGGATCCATTTTTCTGCATCATTTTTGGACAGAATGTTTCTGATTTTTGCAATGTTACGTAGATGGAAGAAAGCTGTCCTTGAAACAGTCTTAATATGTTCATCAAAAGAGAGATCAGGGTCCAGAGTAACGCCGAGGTCCTTCACAGTTTTATTTGAGACGACTGTACAACCATCAAGATTAATTGTCAGATCCAACAGAAGATCTATTTGTTAATTGGGACCTAGAACTAGCAACTCTGTTTTGTCCGAGGTTAAAAGTAAAACATTTGCCACCATCCACTTCCTTATGTCTGAAACACAGGCTTCCAGAGAGGGTAATTTTGGGGCTTCACCATGTTTCATATAAATGTACAGCTGTGTATCGTCCGCATAGCAGTGTTAACATTATGTTTCCAAATGACATCACCAAGAGGTAAAATATATAGTGAACCTTGAGGAACACCGACATTTACAGTTGATTTGTCAGAAGACAAACCATCCACATAGACAAACTGTTATCATTCCAACAGATAAGATCTAAACCAGGCCAGAACTTGTCCTTGTAGACCAATTTGGGTTTCCAATCTCTCCAAAAGAATGGTAGTCAAATGGTATCAAAAGCAGCACTAAGGTCTAGGAGCACAAGGACCGATACAGAGCCTCGGTCTGAAGCCATTTAAAAGGTAATTTACCGCCTTCACAAGTGTTGTCTCAGTGCTATGATGGGGTATGAAACCAGACTGAAGCGTTTCGTATACATTGTCTTCAGGAAGGCAGTGAGTTGCTGCGCAACAGCTTCTTACATTTTTTGAGAGGAATGGGAGATTTGATTTAAGCCTACTTTTTCAAGAGAGGCTTTATTACTGCCACTTTTAGTGAGTTTGGTACACATCCGGTGGATAGGGAGCCATTTATTATATTCAACATAGGAAGGCCAAGCACAGGAAGCAGCTCTTTCAGTAGTTTAGTTGGAATAGGGTGGTGGTATGCAGCTTGAGGCTCAGACTAGTTGTATCAATGTATCAAGAGATATAGTATTAAATACTTTTTCTTTAAAAAAAAAAAAAATGTTACCCCCTTTTTCTCCCCAATTTCGTGGTATCCAATTATTTTTAGTAGCTACTATCTCATCGCTACAACTCCCGTACGGGCTCGGGAGAGACTAAGGTTGAAAGTCATGCGTCCTCCGATACACAACCCAACCAAGCCGCACTGCTTCTGAACACAGCGCCCATCCAACCGGAAGCCAGCCGCACCAATGTGTCGGAGGAAACACCGTGCACCTGGCAACCTTGGTTAGCGTGCACCGCGCCTGGCCCGCCACAGGAGTCGCTGGTGCGCGATGAGACAAGGATATCCCTACCGGCCATGCCCTCCCTAACCCGGACGACGCTAGGCCAATTGTTCGTCGCCCCACGGACAGATCCTGGGCGCGAACCAAGGGTCTCTGGTGGCACAGCTGGCGCTGCAATACAGCGCCCTTAACCACTGCGCCACCCGGGAGGCCCAGTATTAAAAACTTTAGTGTCTCCCTTGATCCTATGTCTTGGCAGTGTTGTGCAGATTCAAGACAACTGAGCTTTGGAGAAATACGCAGATTTAAAGAGGAGTCCATCATTTGCTTTCTAATGATCATTATCTTTTTGTCAAAGAAGTTCATGAAATGATCACTGCTGAAGTGAAAGCCATCCTCTAATGAGTAATGCTCCTTTTTAGTTAGCTTTGCGACAGCATTAAAAAATACATTTTGGATTGTTGTTCTTCTCAATTAAGTTGGAAAACTAGGAGGATGGAGCAGCAGTGAGAGCTCTTCGATACTACACGGTACTGTCTTTCCAAGCTAGTCGGAACACTTCCAGTTTGGTGTACCGCCATTTCCATTCCATTTTTCTGGACGCTTGCTTCAGGGCTCAGGTATTTTCAGTGTATCAGGGAGCTAGTTTCTTATGACAAATGTTTTTTTGTTTTTAGGGGTGCGGCTGCATCTAGGGTATTACGCAAGATTTAATTTAGTTCCTCAGTTAGGTGGTTAACCGATTTTTATACTCTGACGTCATTGGGTAGGTGGAGGGAGTCTGGAAGGGCCTCTAGGAATCTGTGGGTTGTCTGATAATTTATAGCATGGCTTTTGATGCTCCTTGGTTGGGGTCTGAGCAGATTATTTGTTGCGATTGCAAACGTAATAAAATCGTGGTCCGATAGTCCAGGATTATGAGGAAAAACATTAAGATCCACAACATTTATTCCATGGGACAAAACTAGGTCCAGAGTATTACTGTGGCAGTGAGTAGGTCCAGAGACATGTTGGACAAAACCCATTGAGTCGATGATGGCTCCGAAACCCTTTTGGAGTGGGTCTGTGGACTTTTCCATGCGAATATTAAAGTCACCAAAAATGTGAATATTATCTCCCGTGATTACAAGGTCCAATAGGAACTCAGTTAGGAACGCTGTATATGGCCCAGGAGGCCTATAAACAGTAGCTGTAAAAAGTAATTGATTAGGCTGCATAGATTTCCTAACTAGAAGCTCAAAGGATGAAACCTCAAGTCTTTTTTCTTTTTTTTTTGTAAATTTAAATTTTCTATCGTAAATGTTAGCAACACCTCCGCCTTTGCAGGATGCGTGGGGTATATGGTCACTAGTGTAACCAGGAGATGAGGCCTCATTTAACACAGTAAATCCATCAGGCTTAAGCCATGTTTCAGTCAGGCCAGCCACATCAAGATTATGATCAGTTCATTGACTATAACTGCCTTGGAAGTGAGGGATCTAACATTAAGTAGCCCTATTTTGCGATGTGAGATATCACAATCTCTTTCAATAATTACAGGAATGGAGGAGGTCTTTATTCCAGTGAGATTGCTAAATCGAACACCGCCATGTTTAGTTTTGCCCAACCTAGATCAAGGCACAGACACGGTCTCAATGGGGATAGCTGAGCTGACTACACTGACAGTGCTAGTGGCAGACTCCACTAAGCTGGCAGGCTGGCTATCTCATTGCGGAGCTAGAGGAGTTAGAGCCCTGTCTATGTTCATAGATGAGATGAGAGCACCCCTCCAGCTAGGATGGAGTCTGTCACTCCTCAGCAGGCCAGGCTTGGTCCTGTTTGTGGGTGAGTCCCAGAAAGAGGGCCAATTATCCTCAAATTCTATCTTTTGGGAGGGGCAGAAAAGTTTTCAACCAACGATTGAGTTGCAAGAGACTGCTGTAGAGCTCATCACTCCCCCTAACTGGGAGGGGGCCAGAGACGGTTACTCGATGCCGACACATCTTTCTAGCTGATTTACACGCTGAAGCTATGTTGCGCTTGGTGACCTCTTGACTGTTTCATCCTAACATCGTTGGTGCCGACGTGGATAACAATATCCCTATACTCTCTACACTTGCCAGTTTTAGCTTTAGCCAGCACCTTCAGATGAGCCTAAATGTCGGTAGCCCTGCCCCCTGGTAAACAGTGTATTATGATCGCTGGAAGTCTAATACTATGGAAAATGGAGTCGGCAATGACTACGGTGTTCAATTTGTCAGAGCTAATGGTGGGAGGCTTCGGCGTCTCAGACCCCGTAACGGGTTGAGGAGAGACCAGAGAAGACTCGGACTCTGACTTGTTGCTTAATGGGGAGAACCGGTTGAGCATTCCTACAGTATTTCCTTCCAGAAGCCATGAGAAAATTGTCTGGCTGCTGGGACCGTGCGAGATGATTTACATTACTATCTGTACTTATGACTCTTGCCTAATGATTGTGTCTGAAGCTTTGCTTGCAGCACAGCTATCCTCACCATAAGGTGATTGTTGTCCTGTATATTATGAGTACAGCAATTCTTAGTCTTCATGTTAATGTTGCCACTTAGCTTTGGCTGGTGGAGGTTCTGTAGAACCATGTCCAGATAAAGCGTCCGGGGTGGAAAAAGTTGAATGAAAAAAGTTGAGCGAGGGGGGGAATATTCTTCATATATATATGTATGTATGTATGTATGTATGTATATGTATGTGTAATATTATAAACGGTAATTAAAAAGTAAAAACCGAAGATAGTTATGTTTACGTTATTTATATGAAGTAGATCCGCCTACAAATGCAACACATTTCATATCACTCCACCCCACTTAAGTTCATAACATTGTGCTCCTTCCCAGGAGAACAGATGTGTCGAGCGAAGAAGAACCACCCCTCACAAGATGGACACCACGGCCACCATGCTGCTGTATGGCAGTAAGCCTCCCACCCCGGAACACCTCCAGAGCACCCCTGTTAAGCCTTCTGAGCGGGGGGGCCCTCCCCAAGCGGACCCCTGGACCCCCACGGCCAACCTCAGGATGCTCATCAGTGCTGCCAGCCCTGACATCCGCGACAGAGAGATGAAGAAGGTGCTGTTTAGGCCCATTGAGAATGAGAGAGCAGTGGAGGATGTCGAGGTGGATGGCCCGTGCCAGGTACCCTTTGACCACTCACCGACTGCACCCCAAATGGCACCCTGTTCCCTTTATAGTGCACCACCTTTAACCAGGGCCCACAGGGCTCTGGTCAACACTAGTCAACTGTATAGGGAATAAGATGCCATTTGGGACACTGACACTGACCTCCTATACTGAATTGATGGTGATGGCTGCCTTTGGGCAAGCATTTAGTATTGTGCTATGGGTAATTTGTATGGATTGAGATTAGCAAATGTTAACATATCCTACCAGCAGTTTCTGGCTATCTTGAATATACAGTGACATTATCATACTGTTGGATTTTATTATCATCTTCCAACTGATGGATTTATAGATGCTGAAATCTTAAAAATATCATGCTGTAGTAAATTACAATTCTTGACTCAATTACTTTCTTGACAATGCTTTGTCTCTCTGATCAGTTTGATGTGGTGGACGAGGAGGAGGAAGAGGGGGAAAGGAAGCCCAGCAGGAAGCAGAAGAGCCTGGGCCTGCTGTGCCAGAAGTTCCTGGCCCTGTATCCGGACTATCCAACCTCTGACACCATCAGTATCTCATTGGATGAGGTGTCTACCAGCCTGGGTAAGAGCCAATGAATCCAGAGAGGGAGGTTACAGCTACACCTGGGTCATGTTCATCAGGGCAAGCGATGTAAAATGTTTTGCAAATGTTTCAACAGTCCCTCCCTGTTTCAGTCCGTTAAATAATAAATGCCATTTAGCAGACACTTTTATCCGAAGCAACTTAGTCATGCGTGCAGACATTATACATATGGGCAGTACCGAGAATCGATCCCACTACCCTTGTGTTACAAGCATCTTGCTCTCGCAACTCAGCTACAAATGACCCGTTGTCTTCCGTTTTATGACTAATGAACACGACCCGGCTCAGGGAGGCTGCCATAATTGGTAACCGCATAGAAAGGAAGACAATAATGGAAATGGCTCATAAAACAGATATTACATTAGCTATGTGAAATATCACGCACTATTGGATTTTGGAAATGGTTGCTATGGATACCTTCACGCAGAGCCCTCGTATCCCACTGTACCTTCCAGAATAGCACCAGGTTGTAGTATAAACCAAGCAATGTCTGAGACTGAGGAACGTTAAGATGCAGCCAGACATGGTCTGCTGCGTCATTAAATCCTGTTGAGGTACCTTAGTTAGAGCTTTGTTTTTTAACCAGCTCACATAACAGAACACTGACATCATGTTGCTGACCCCAGTGTGACCTGTCCCTGGTGTCTGTCTGTCTTTAGGGGTGGAGCGGCGGCGGATCTATGACATCGTAAACGTCCTGGAGTCTCTGATGATCGTGGGGCGCGTGGCTAAGAACCAGTACGTGTGGTACGGGCGGCGGCGCCTGGGGTCCACCCTGGCCGAGCTGCAGAGGATGGGCAGGCGGCAGCGCTACCACCTGCACATGGAGCAGGCCGGGGAGGGTGGTCACAGAGAGGGAGCCACCACACACACCCCAGAGGAGGGAGGTGAAGGAGACTCCAGCTGTGGTGAGAGCAGAGTAGGGGGATATTGCCCCCAGACGCTGACCTTGGGTTAGTTTTACGTTGTCCTAAAGGGACAATCTGCGATTGCTACATCAGGGGCGGCTGATGGACACAGGGTTGAATTATTATAATTTGGGATGTGTGACTGAAGCTAGAAGTTTGGTGTCAATGCATGTATGTCAATGGGAGATTTGGAGTGCCTTCATGCTGCGTCTGCAACTCAAGTTTGGATTTGTTTGGATGTGCAGGGTGTGTGTTTGACAAAATAATTTTGTCTGATTTTCTGTCTAAATAACAAGATACTTTCTAGACCGCAATGTATTCAGGTCAACCTTCTCCATGATAGGAGTAGGGTGAAGTTGCCCCTAGACGCTGATCTTGGGTCAGTGTTGCATTTTCCGCACTAATGGTTAAGGTTAGGATTGGGGGGGAATCTTCTCACGACAGGTAATGGATCACTTATACCCTGTGTCGTTATTAGTCAAACGGTCTGGTTAATTAACTTCAGCGGGCGTTTGGAGATTACTAGTTAATATGTGCCACATCAAAAGCTCAGCCGCCAAGCTTCGCTCCTGTCGCCATTCCTCTGCTGTCATCTCCCAGTTGTATTAGTGATCCATCACATTGACGAGGAGCGCTTGGTCATCACACACATTAACACAAATAATCCTATCAGCCTTGATAAACCCGTGAGGCCGTTACCCCCTACCCTCGTCTCCATGACGATGAGGAATGCTTTTACTGACTTGGGCTTAAAGGCAAATTCTTAAAAAAAATATTTAACCTTTATTTAACTAGGCAAGTTAGTTAAGAACAAATTACTATTTACAATGACGGCTACCCTGGCCAAACCCTAACCCGGGACGACGCTGGGCTGTGCGTTTCAACGTGGCTAATTGGCTAACTAGGTAGCTGCATGTAGCTAGCTAACAGAATCCAAAGCTACTGTTCCCTAGAGAGGCAGTGGTTGCCTTGGACCTGGCGTCCCCTCCTGCAGAACACTAGGCCTTCCACTTCCCGTCATAACGTCCCTTTGAGAGGCGGGCAGGGTCACTTTCTCTCACTGAATAAGGAACGTTGTCGTTCGTATTCTGGTCCTGTTTGACAAGACCACCTGTTTGACAGGTAACTCAGGACTTGAATCAAATATCCATCGTCCTCTGTAACGCGGACATTCAAGTAGTATTGTTATAGGAGGAGGGTGTGACATGCTGTAGGTCAGATTCAAACCCATGCTGACACTGGTATGTAAACTGCTGTCGGCAGCACTAGACCATACAAGCCACTGCAACGTCCTATTCATTAGTGCACACCATCGCAAAACGTTTTGCAACGCAAAAGCGGAAACAAGTTCAGGTAGTTCCCTCCCTGTTTCTGTCCATCTTCTTCAGTTTGCCACTTAGTGAATAGGACCCAGTATTCCCTTTAACTTTGTTCTGCTTGTCTGTTTGCAGCGGCCGCCAGCACGAGGAAAGACAAGTCCCTACGCATCATGAGTCAGAAGTTTGTCATGCTCTTCCTGGTGTCCAGGACCCAGACGGTCACTCTGGACGTGGCCGCCAAAATCCTCATTGAGGAAAGCCAGGACCCCGCCAGCCACAGCAAGTACAAAAGTAAGCATCCTATTACCTACATAGTGCACGACTTTTGACCAGAGCTCATAGGGATCTTGAGGGTTTTGCTGTGCAGTCAAAGAGCCTCTGACACAACATCAAGTCCAGGTAGTCCCTGGCTGTTTCAGTCAGTGTCTTCCCTTTGGGGCCTAATGATCACAACCCAGCCACCAAATAGCTGCAGGTTGAAGTAGTTTCCCCTAGTACAGGTCTAGGATCAACTTCTCCTCTAATAATCCTAACCTTAAACATTAGTGGGGAAGGTGTAAAACTGACCCAAGATCAGTGTCTAGGGGCAACGTCACCTCCAGACATCCCTCCCATTGGCCTTTTTACTGTGTTGTTCGAATCTGATTGAAATCTGTCTTCAGCTAAGGTGCGGCGGCTGTATGACATCGCCAACGTCCTGACGAGTCTGGGATTGATCAAGAAGGTCCACGTCCGGGAGGAGAGGGGGAGGAAGCCTGCGTTCAAGTGGATCGGCCCGGCAGACTTCCACAGCAGACATGGTAAGATTGAATTGAAATGATTTGGGTAGTGAATAATACAGCCAGATGTGGCTCCACATAGGATAGCACTTAAAAGCATTCATTAAAACACTTTTCACACAGTGGTCCTCGGTGGTAAATAACATCACTCCCATGTTGGTTCAGAAGGGCATCAGCTCAGTACATAGGGAGACCATCTATAAAACAATATTACAGTGAATGGAAATGGATGCATTATACATTTCTAATGGAACTCTCTTCTACTAAAACTACTCATAAACCTGTCTACTGACCAAGACTAACACGCTCTGGGATGAATTTCCCCTAGGCACAGATCTAGGATCAGCTTCCTCTCCTCCTGTCCTAGCCTTAACTATTAGTGTGGAAAATGATAAACTGCCCCAAGATCAGTGTCTAGGGGCAACTTCACCCTACTCCTACTGACACACAGAACTCACTGACCACTCTGTTTTTCAACAGAGGACTCAGAGGCTGTGGCGGCCATCGCTCTTCCGGAGGCCATCGCTCTTCCGGAGGCCATCGCTCTTCCGGAGGCCATCGCTCTTCCGGAGGCCATCGCTCTTCCGGAGGCCATCGCTCTTCCGGGCGGCAGGAAACAGAAGCTGGCACGCCATGCCTCCTTCAATGTGGTGCCCACCTCCGTGGCCAGCCAACGCCGTGTCAACTCGGCGCCCAGCAGCCCACGCAGAGAGGTCACGGGTAAGGAGTCAGGACAGACCGCTCACATCACAACTGGTTCCCAATGAACCAGTTGTGATGTGGGTTAGAGCACATAGCTGTCAACTGTCAACCAACTACTAATCTGTTGATATGCTAGGGTTACAGGTCGGGGTAAGACTAGGATAAGGTTAAGGGCAAGCAGCTAGTTAGCTGAACATCTACCAACCATCTATTTGGGACCATTCAAATAAAGTAATACCTGTAAATGTAATTAACTCACGTCTCCCTCGGTTCTGTCCAGGTCTGCTTCCCCAGTCAGTGGACTATTCCAGAAGTTGTGTGAGCAACAGCGCTGTGTGCCGGCTGCAGTTTGGAACCTCTGTTACAGGGTAAGTAGAACACACACGGAAGGAGGCTCACACACACACACACACACCAAACATCCCAGGCTGCTACCAATCCTGTTCCTAATCACGCCATCACTTTTCATACGCCATCCAGTGGTAATAACCTTAGATTTACTGCAAACAATCTACAACTTCTGTGTTGCATTTCATGATCTATTACACTGCCTGTTGCCAAGGACTAGCTTGTTGGTTGAATGTAATGACACATCAGGTCCACTGGTATACAACAGGGCTGCCACGTGAATAAAATATATGAAGGTGTCCCAAATGGCACCCTTTATAGTGCACTACTTTTGACCAGAGCCCTATGGGAGCCCTATGTGCCCTGGTCAAAAGTAGTGCACTATATAGTGAATAAGGGGCCATTTGAGACATGGCCTATGGTGATTTAGTTGCAACTCAGGAACAGGAAACTGGGCCCTTAGAGGAAGTGATGCGTGCAAATGACCAGCTCCAGAGGCTCCGGCTTGGAGTTTTTAATAGGTCTTTAATAGCTCTCCGCAAACTGTTATTGGTCCACGTCTCACAGTTCATTTCATTTCTAAAAGGTGGTTTTCGTAATGGTTGGCTTTGAGTTTTTACTCTTACCCTGATGTTTGTTTAGGCTGGTTTAACATGTTTTACATGAGTTGGCTGCAGTGTCTCCTGGTCCTCTCGGTTTCTGACCATTTCTACTAGGGATGTGGTGGCTATTTCACCGGTGGCCAAGCCACAGCCGTCTCGAGGCTGTTGCTGCTCTAAGTGTTTTTTGGAGTGGGGATGGAGGAGTCGTAAAGGTTGCTGGTTCCAGACTGCTGAGAGGGAGTGTTTTTTTTTTGGAGTGGCAATGGAGGAGTCGTAAAGGTTGCTGGTTCCAGACTGCTGAGAGGGAGTGGTTTTTGGAGTGGGGATGGAGGAGTCGTAAAGGTTGCTGGTTCCAGACTGCTGAGAGGGAGTGTTTTTTTTTTGGAGTGGGGATGGAGGAGTCGTAAAGGTTGCTGGTTCCAGACTGCTGAGAGGGAGTGGTTTTTGGAGTGGGGATGGAGGAGTCGTAAAGGTTGCTGGTTCCAGACTGCTGAGAGGGAGTGGTTTTTGGAGTGGGGATGGAGGAGTCGTAAAGGTTGCTGGTTCCAAACTGCTGAGAGGGAGTGGTTTTGGAGTGGGGATGGAGGAGTCGTAAAGGTTGCTGGTTCCAGACTGCTGAGAAGGAGTGTTTTTGGAGTGGGGATGGAGGAGTCGTAAAGGTTGCTGGTTCCAGACTGCTGAGAGGGAGTGTTTTGTTGTTGTATTTTTTACAGTAAATCTGCTCTGGCTAATGCACAGTCACCACATTGTTTTGTTGTTGTATTTTTTACAGTTGAAATCTGCTCTGGCTAATGCACAGTCACCACATTGTTTTGTTGTTGTATTTTTTACAGTTGAAATCTGCTCTGGCTAATGCACAGTCACCACATTGTTTTGTTGTTGTATTTTTTACAGTAAATCTGGTCTGGCTAATGCACAGTCACCACATTGTTTTGTTGTTGTATTTTTTACAGTAAATCTGGTCTGGCTAATGCACAGTCACCACATTGTTTTGTTGTTGTATTTTTTACAGTAAATCTGGTCTGGCTAATGCACAGTCACCACATTGTTTTGTTGTTGTATTTTTTACAGTAAATCTGGTCTGGCTAATGCACAGTCACCACATTGTTTTGTTGTTGTATTTTTTACAGTTGAAATCTGGTCTGGCTAATGCACAGTCACCACATTGTTTTGTTTTTCTGGAAAAAATAGCATTTAAGGACTTTATTACTATATGTTTCTACATTCTAATGTCCCATCTTTTTCTATAAACAGTATAATGCAAAGGTGTGAAACTCAATTCCTAGAGGACCATGTCTGATTAAGACCTAGAGAGTTCCTAACTAATTAATATCATTCATTGGAACAAAAACCCGCAGACACTCGGCCCCTCCAGGAAATGAATTTGACAGCCCTGCTACAGAGCATTTGCTTGGAGAGAATGACAGAAACATATGTCTAAGTTGGTTCCTCTGTGTCTTTGCAGTGTCTCCCACCCCAGCGGCGGACTTCAGAGCCCCGCCCACAGTGACGGCAACTCCCTGCTCTGCTCCCCGGGCCTAGCCCCCCTGGCCGTGCCCGTCCACCCAGAGGGTTCATACGTGGGACCCCTGTCCCCCCATCCCCACCACATGGCCTATCTACCCAGCCTGTCCCAGGCCTCGGTGGTCATGCTGTACGGAGGTCCGGAGGCGCAGGATGGGCTTGACTGCCTGACCACGGAAGTTCAAAGGTCACCGGGGTCAAGGTCCAGAGAGAACATCCTGGAGAAGAGGAAGAAGGATGAAGGAGTGGAGGAGAAGAGGGAGTCACCTGAGACAGAGCTATCTGAAAAGGTGAGTTTGTGGAAAAAGTGAAATCCACAGATGTACTGTGGATCTCTGACTGACCATGAGCCTGACACGCTTCAGGTAGTTGTTGTCCATATTTCCACACTGTACCTAGGACCACCTCTGACCTTAGATCACTGTAGATCATCCTCCTCCTGCTAGACCAATCACAGTAATGTATGATCCACATTTAAAGGGGAAGTTCAGTGTTTTACTACTTAACGATAGACGGTTCCTCACCCTGAAAGTTGTGAAAAACAAATTTTTTTAATTAGAAGCGTGGTGATTTGACAACCGATAAGACAGGTCAGGGAGAGCGACGCCTCACACTGTAACGTCTCAGGCCTAGATTCAATCAGATCAAGTGTTAACCGGCGATAGCTGACACCCTCATAGCTGATGTGTCGGAGGTGGAACTCCATTGGCGCTGTCAAATTGGTCTTGATCATTGTCCCACTCACGTTAAAGTTCAGAAGGAGAAAGGGTGGACTACATAGAAATAATGACGAGTTCTATCAGTGTTCAGTCTTGTAAACCAGGCTGCATGGGATTCTCATAATGCGACTCTGTGCAGCCAGTGGCAATGTCTGCTTTAGGTATAATGACGTGAGCTGCTTGTGGATTTCACAGCTCTAACGCAGTTCCACCTCTTACACCGCCAAAACAATCTCTATGCCAATGTCACATAAAGCAGATCTGATTGAATATAACCCTCACTCTTAATAACACACTGGTTGGTTTCCAAGGTGACCAGTACACTCTTTATGCATTGTCAATAATGAGCTTCCCAATGATGCCCTTTTGTTATTTATAAGTGACACACACTGATACGACTGCTGAGAAGTCACACACACAAACACACACACAGAACTGCCTGTGTCTGGACACTCCATTTATACCCACTCTAAAGATCACAGAACATAACTTTGTCCTCTGTTGGTTTAATTCAACATGTGTATTGGAAGTATCTGTGTTGCTTCCTATATGGCACCCTATTTGCTATATAGTGCACTACTTTAGACCAGGGTCTATAGGGTAGTGCACTATGTAGGGAATAGGGTGCCACTTGGGACTCAGGCCTGATCTCATGAGGGGGGGTCAGACCAGTGAATTACCAAATGGTTTGTTTACGTACGGGAATGTTTTCTCCAAGGAGGGAGTTTCATTTTCCTCCACGGCTATTTCCCAAATGACACCCTGTTCCCTATGGACCCTGACCAAAAGTAGTGCACTATATAGGGAATAGGGTGCCATTTGAGAGGTAGCCCATGATTTTGTGAGGTTCATTACATGTGAAGGTGAAAGACATAACTCAGAAGAATGTGCTGTTTATGTTCAGCGATCACTTCATAATGAAAAGAGGTTTCCTCAAGTTTCTTAGCAACATTATACTGATTGATTAGAAAATTGAGAGCTTCTGCTGATGATATGAAGACATTGAAGTAGTAGAGGACGACATTATGGAGACATTGAAGTAGTAGAGGACGACATAATGGAGACATTGAAGTAGTAGAGGACGACATTATAGAGACATTGAAGTAGTAGAGGACGACATAATGGAGACATTGTAGTAGTAGAGGACGACATTATAGAGACATTGAAGTAGTAGAGGACGACATAATGGAGACATTGTAGTAGTAGAGGACGACATTATGGAGACATTGAAGTAGTAGAGGACGACATAATGGAGACATTGAAGTAGTAGAGGACGACATTATGGAGACATTGAAGTAGTAGAGGACGACATTATGGATACATTGTAGTAGTAGAGGACGACATTATGGAGACATTGAAGTAGTAGAGGACGACATTATGGATACATTGTAGTAGTAGAGGACGACATTATGGAGACATTGAAGTAGTAGAGGACGACATAATGGAGACATTGAAGTAGTAGAGGACGACATTATGGAGACATTGAAGTAGTAGAGGACGACATTATGGAGACATTGAAGTAGTAGAGGACGACATTATGGAGACATTGTAGTAGTAGAGGACGACATTATGGAGACATTGAAGTAGTAGAGGACGACATTATGGATACATTGTAGTAGTAGAGGACGACATTATGGAGACATTGTAGTAGTAGAGGACGACATTATGGAGACATTGTAGTAGTAGAGGACGACATTATGGAGACATTGAAGTAGTAGAGGACGACATTATGGATACATTGTAGTAGTAGAGGACGACATTATGGAGACATTGTAGTAGTAGAGGACGACATTATGGAGACATTGAAGTAGTAGAGGACGACATTATGGAGACATTGAAGTAGTAGAGGACGACATTATGGAGACATTGTAGTAGTAGAGGACGACATTATGGAGACATTGTAGTAGTAGAGGACGACGATATGGAGACATTGAAGTAGTAGAGGACGACATAATGGAGACATTGTAGTAGTAGAGGACGACATTATGGAGACATTGAAGTAGTAGAGGACGACATTATGGAGACATTGAAGTAGTAGAGGACGACATTATGGAGACATTGAAGTAGTAGAGGACGACATTATGGAGACATTGAAGTAGTAGAGGACGACATAATGGAGACATTGAAGTAGTAGAGGACGACATTATGGAGACATTGAAGTAGTAGAGGACGACATTATGGAGACATTGAAGTAGTAGAGGACGACATTATGGAGACATTGAAGAAGTAGAGGACGACATTATGGAGACATTGAAGTAGTAGAGGACGACATAATGGAGACATTGAAGTAGTAGAGGACGACATTATGGAGACATTGAAGTAGTAGAGGACGACATTATGGAGACATTGAAGTAGTAGAGGACGACATTATGGAGACATTGAAGTAGTAGAGGACGACATTATGGAGACATTGAAGTAGTAGAGGACGACATTATGGATACATTGTAGTAGTAGAGGACGACATTATGGATACATTGTAGTAGTAGAGGACGACATTATGGAGACATTGAAGTAGTAGAGGACGACATTATGGAGACATTGTAGTAGTAGAGGACGACATTATGGAGACATTGTAGTAGTAGAGGACGACATTATGGATACATTGTAGTAGTAGAGGACGACATTATGGAGACATTGTAGTAGTAGAGGACGACATTATGGATACATTGTAGTAGTAGAGGACGACATTATGGAGACATTGAAGTAGTAGAGGACGACATTATGGAGACATTGTAGTAGTAGAGGACGACATTATGGAGACATTGAAGTAGTAGAGGACGACATTATGGAGACATTGAAGTAGTAGAGGACGACATTATGGAGACATTGAAGTAGTAGAGGACGACATTATGGAGACATTGTAGTAGTAGAGGACGACATTATGGAGACATTGTAGTAGTAGAGGACGACATTATGGAGACATTGTAGTAGTAGAGGACGACATTATGGATACATTGAAGTAGTAGAGGACGACATTATGAAGACATTGAAGTAGTAGAGGACGACATTATGGATACATTGTAGTAGTAGAGGACGACATTATGGAGACATTGAAGTAGTAGAGGACGACATTATGGAGACATTGTAGTAGTAGAGGACGACATTATGGAGACATTGAAGTAGTAGAGGACGACATTATGAAGACATTGTAGTAGTAGAGGACGACGATATGGAGACATTGTAGTAGTAGAGGACGACATAATGGAGACATTGAAGTAGTAGAGGACGACATTATGGAGACATTGTAGTAGTAGAGGACGACGATATGGAGACATTGTAGTAGTAGAGGACGACATAATGGAGACATTGAAGTAGTAGAGGACGACATTATGGAGACATTGAAGTAGTAGAGGACGACATTATGGAGACATTGTAGTAGTAGAGGACGACATTATGGAGACATTGTAGTAGTAGAGGACGACATTATGGAGACATTGAAGTAGTAGAGGACGACATTATGGAGACATTGAAGTAGTAGAGGACGACATTATGGAGACATTGTAGTAGTAGAGGACGACATTATGGAGACATTGAAGTAGTAGAGGACGACATTATTTCAGTATATTTCATCGTCATACATGCTGTGATTTCATTCAGAAAATGCAGAAAATCTTAATGATTCCCGAAAGCGAAGCATTAAATTAAAATCTGAATCACTGCATGCTCCCTGACCAGGATAAAAGGATTCCAAGTTGTAATTAAACACAATGGCATTATCATTTTGGTGATGCATGTGATATTTGTAATTGTACAAAACCCCAGACTATTCATCTCAGCCTCTCACTTCCATTCAAATTGAGGAGCGAGAGAAGTCATGGTAGGTGTGCTCAAATCCACAGTATTTCTTACCTACCAGTAGTCTGGTACATTCACCTGAAGCCGTCACAAAATCCTCTGCAGAGGAAGCGTAGCAGTTCACGTTATTTGTGCTTGAAAAATTAGCAAAACAGAGCTATCATTTTTGTAGATGAGCCATGCAATTTCATGGTTCATTATTTGAGAGGGAAATGTGATCAAAGCTCATCATAAATTAATTATGGGATGCACTAGGGAGCGCTGCAGCATTGGGCTGTGGGAGGGTCACATTAAAAACTGAAGAATAGGAGCTGATCGTGGACTACAGGAAAAGGCGGGCCGAACAGGCCCCCATTAACTAGTGTAGAGTTTCAAGTGCCTTGGTTTCCACATCACCAACCAACTATCATGGTCCGAACACACCAAGACAGTCGTGAAGAGGGCACGACAACACCTTTTCCCCCTCAGGAGACGATTTGGCATGGGTCCCCAGATCCTCAAAAAGTTCTACAGCTGCACCATCGAGAGCATCCTGACCGGTTGCATCACCACCTAGTATGGAAACGGTTCGGCATCTGACCGTGAGGCGCTACAGAGGGTAGTGCGCACGGCCCAGTATATCACTGGGGCCTAGGACCCCCCCCCCTCCCTTTTGTACACTGCTGCTACTAGCTGTTTATTATTGTTGTACTCGGCGCACTTTACAAATAAAGTTTGATTTGATCTTCCTTTTCACACGCATCGGGCTCCGGGGGGAAGTTTCCCTACACTCTTAGAATGCAAATGTGCCATCTAGAACCTTATAGGGTTCTACAGGCTATACCCGTGCAGAGGGTTCTACCGGGAACCAAAAAGGGTTCTCCTATGGGGACAGCTGAAGAACCCTTTTGGGACCCTTTTCTCTAAAAATGTAGGTATATTTCTAGGATCAGCTTCCCTTCCTCAATCCTAACCATAATTATTAGTGGGGGAAATACAAAACTGACCCAAGATCAGCAGCTAGGGGCAACTTCACTCCACTCCTCTCAAAATGTCTCTTGTTTTTATTTTCCTAGAGAAGGAGAGTGGAGGGAAGGAGTGTGGAGGGAAACAGCTGTCAGATGACCACCAGCCCAAGGACCAGCTCCCTAGGACACCCAGGGGGGCTAGTCAGGGAAGAGGCCCTATTGAGAGTCCTCAGAGACGGGGAGGTGGGCAGACAGAGCCCCCACAACAACCTGGTCCGGCCTTCACACTACCTCTATGTGCCTAACTCTGCAGGTATGCTATGTTAAAAACAACTCTGTGCCAGTCAGTCAGTGTTGCAGTGTTGCTCGGTTAATGTCTCTTATCCACACTAGCATCATTTTTTTAGTTTGCGTCTCTGAAACATGACCTTAGACTCTGTGCCAGGATGGATATTGGACTGTACAGGTAGTGCTGATAGACTTGTCTACCTCAGTCCCATGTAGGGATTTGTAGTCTTTCAAGGATAAAGGCATTGTGAGTGATGATCACGCCTATTTTTCTATGTTCTTGTGATTTTTGGCTGCACCTCGTCTCCTGTTGGTTCAAGCGATGTCTACTCCCCCTCCTCATGGTTCCATAGGGCGCTGGTCAAAAATAGTGCACTAAATGGGGAATAGGGTGCCATTTTTCACAGATGACTCATCCTCATTCACCCCTCTCCCCTCCAGGTCTCAACAGTCTCAACTTCCTCCTCTCTGCTGGTCAGACGACAGGCGGCCTGACTCTACCTGCTGGCACCCTGCCCTATGTCCTTGTGTCCTCCTCCACCCTCTCCCCCTACCCACTCATGGCCAACCGGGGCGATGCCAATCTCAATTTCAACATGTCCACCATGATGTCCCCCGCCTGCTTCGTGGTGGGATCCGCCGGGCCCTACACAGTGGCCGGAGCCCCGGAGTTCAATGGGGGGGCAGTGGCGCCGGCCCTCTCCAGTCCAGAGCAGCACCCGCTGTTCGGGTCGGCACCCATACCTCCACATTCTCCCTTGGAGACCAGGCCGTCTCTGACCTTCATCCAGACAGAGGCACAGGTGAGATAGGCAGGAAGACAGACAGACAGGAAGGAAGATAGATAGATAGATAGATAGATAGATAGATAGACCGGCAGGAAGACAGACAGACAGGCGGGAAGATAGACAGACAGACAGACAGGCGGGAAGATAGACAGACAGACAGACAGACAGACAGACAGACAGACAGACAGGCGGGAAGATAGACAGACAGACAGACAGGCGGGAAGATAGACAGACAGACAGACAGACAGACAGGCGGGAAGATAGACAGACAGACAGACAGACAGGCGGGAAGATAGACAGACAGACAGACAGACAGGCGGGAAGATAGACAGACAGACAGGCGGGAAGATAGACAGACAGACAGACAGACAGGCGGGAAGACAGACAGACAGACAGGCGGGAAGATAGACAGGCGGGAAGATAGACAGACAGACAGACAGACAGACAGGCGGGAAGATAGACAGACAGACAGACAGACAGACAGACAGACAGGCGGGAAGATAGACAGACAGACAGGCGGGAAGATAGACAGACAGACAGACAGACAGACAGACAGACAGGCGGGAAGATAGACAGACAGACAGACAGGCGGGAAGATAGACAGACAGACAGACAGACAGACAGACAGGCGGGAAGATAGACAGACAGACAGACAGACAGACAGACAGACAGACAGACAGGCGGGAAGATAGACAGACAGACAGACAGACAGGCGGGAAGACAGACAGACAGGCGGGAAGATAGACAGACAGACAGACAGGCGGGAAGATAGACAGACAGACAGGCGGGAAGATAGACAGACAGACAGACAGACAGACAGACAGACAGGCGGGAAGATAGACAGACAGACAGACAGGCGGGAAGATAGACAGACAGACAGACAGACAGGCGGGAAGATAGACAGGCGGGAAGATAGACAGACAGACAGATAGACAGACAGACAGGCGGGAAGATAGATAGACAGACAGACAGACAGGCGGGAAGACAGACAGACAGACAGACAGACAGACAGACAGGCGGGAAGATAGACAGACAGACAGACAGACAGACAGACAGGCGGGAAGATAGACAGACAGACAGACAGGCGGGAAGATAGACAGACAGACAGACAGACAGACAGACAGGCGGGAAGACAGACAGACAGACAGACAGACAGGCGGGAAGATAGACAGACAGGCGGGAAGACAGACAGACAGGCGGGAAGATAGACAGACAGACAGGCGGGAAGATAGACAGACAGACAGACAGGCGGGAAGATAGACAGACAGACAGACAGACAGACAGGCGGGAAGATAGACAGACAGACAGGCGGGAAGATAGACAGACAGGCGGGAAGACAGACAGACAGACAGACAGGCGGGAAGATAGACAGACAGACAGACAGACAGGCGGGAAGATAGACAGACAGACAGACAGACAGACAGACAGACAGGCGGGAAGATAGACAGACAGACAGACAGACAGACAGGCGGGAAGATAGACAGACAGACAGACAGGCGGGAAGACAGACAGACAGACAGACAGACAGGCGGGAAGATAGACAGACAGACAGACAGGCGGGAAGATAGACAGACAGACAGACAGACAGGCGGGAAGATAGACAGACAGACAGACAGGCGGGAAGATAGACAGACAGACAGACAGACAGGCGGGAAGATAGACAGACAGACAGACAGACAGACAGACAGACAGGCGGGAAGATAGACAGACAGACAGACAGGCGGGAAGACAGACAGACAGACAGACAGGCGGGAAGATAGACAGACAGACAGACAGACAGACAGGCGGGAAGATAGACAGACAGACAGACAGGCGGGAAGATAGACAGACAGACAGACAGGCGGGAAGATAGACAGACAGACAGACAGGCGGGAAGATAGACAGACAGGCGGGAAGATAGACAGACAGACAGACAGACAGACAGGCGGGAAGATAGACAGACAGACAGACAGGCGGGAAGACAGACAGACAGACAGACAGGCGGGAAGACAGACAGACAGACAGACAGGCGGGAAGATAGACAGACAGACAGACAGGCGGGAAGATAGACAGACAGACAGACAGACAGACAGACAGACAGACAGGCGGGAAGATAGACAGACAGGCGGGAAGACAGACAGACAGACAGACAGACAGGCGGGAAGATAGACAGACAGACAGACAGACAGACAGGCGGGAAGATAGACAGACAGACAGACAGACAGGCGGGAAGACAGACAGACAGACAGGCGGGAAGATAGACAGACAGACAGACAGGCGGGAAGATAGACAGACAGACAGACAGACAGACAGACAGGCGGGAAGATAGACAGACAGACAGACAGACAGACAGACAGACAGGCGGGAAGATAGACAGACAGACAGACAGGCGGGAAGATAGACAGACAGACAGACAGACAGGCGGGAAGATAGATAGACAGACAGACAGGCGGGAAGATAGACAGACAGACAGGCGGGAAGATAGATAGATAGATAGATAGATAGGACAGACAGGCGGGAAGATAGATAGATAGATAGATAGACAGGCAGGACGATAGATAGACAGACAGGCGGGACGATAGATAGGCAGAAAGATAGATGGACAGACAGGCAGGAAGATAGACAGACAGAAAGATAGATAGACAGACAGGCGGGACGATAGATAGACCGGCAGGAAGACAGGCAGGAAGATAGATAGACAGACAGGCGGGAAGACAGATAGACAGACAGGCGGGAAGACAGACAGACCGGCAGGAAGATAGATAGACAGACAGGCAGGAAGACAGACAGACCGTGCCTTAACCACTTCACAAGGATCAGATTATATTTGGAAAGCAGTTAAATCCGGTCACATGATGTATGACCTTTTGTGTAGCAGACAAACACTGGAAATGCCACCATCAAACTCCGTTTATCATGTTTTAACTACTCCACAGCAGTTCAGCTTTTGTTTGCTTTAGATTATCCCCGAAAGGGAAAATATAGCTTTTTTCACCTCAGCAGAGTTCATTCATCTTTTGGTCATTAAAAGACAATTAAACTCCCCAACATAGCTCTGATGACATCACTCTGTGCCTCGAGAAGACACTTCTCAGACTCCGGTTGCATCCCAAATTGGACTCTATTCCCTATAGCTATAACTCACTATCTTTGACCAGAGCCCATAGGACTTTTGTCTAAAGTAGTGCATTATGTAGGGATTAGGGTACCATTTGGGACACAAGCTCACTCGTTAGACTCGAAGGGACATTATTAATGATTGGACGAGCCAACGTGTTCAGCCATAACAAATGAATCAGCACACGGTCTCCCATCCCTGCTATGCACTCCCCCTCCTAACATTGATGGAATGAAGACTGTATACAAGTGGTCTGTTTCCAACAGGTGGTTCGCTTGCTCTGCTTAGAAATGCATAGCTAGGTTTCGCAGTGCCCCCCCCGTTCAAGCTGAAATGTGTCCTTCGCTGGAAAACATTGTTTCTTAGAATTGAATTGAGTGGTATTTTATAAGGCTGGTATTTGGAAGAGGGGGTGAGGGGTAGATGGAATACTGTCACAGTGATACTCTACTGCCAGAGTTGATTATTCATCTGTAGTGAGATGCTCGGCAGAGGCAGCTTTCCTTAAACTGTGTGGTTTCAGGGCCTCACTCTCTTGCCTCTCCTCCACAGACACCACAGACTCCCAAGGAGGAGGCGGCAGCTGGCGGTGGCTCCAAGGCCTTCTTCCAGACGCCAGGGACCCTGGGAATGGCCACCACAACCCCCGTGGCCCGCCGACGAGGCTCCGCCCAGAGGAGGCTGGACATCAGCCAACCACTGACCAATTAGAAGTCTGGGGACCTTTTAGAGTGGCAGTGGCTGTTAGCTATAACCTGAAAGGCTGCCTAGTGGCCTGAGAGGAATGGACAAATGTTGCTCTCCGGCTAAACGTGCTCTGACTGCGCTAGCTTTGGCTTTAGTCCCCACGCTCTGACTCTCAGGGTATCTTTTCTGTATGACCGAACTGTGTTGCTTTCATACCACTGGTGCTTCGCCTTATGAATGAATGCTAGTCTATACGATACCTCCTTTAAGTGCCTCATCATGTAGGGCGAAGTTGCCCCTAGACTCTGATTTTGGGCCAGTTTGCAGTTTCCCCACTAATGGTTAAGATTAGGATTGGGGGAAGGGAAGCTGATCCTAGGGGAAACTTCACCCTCGAGTTCCTCATGATTGGACTGTGGGACACCGATAACTATCAGAGGACACAGGGAAGCAGTGTTGTCGTCTTTTGTTTTTAGTGCCCTCCTGTGGTGGGAGTTAGGTACCACTCATATTTATTTTTCTAGTCCATCTTCCATAGAAAGATTGAGCTACCTTGGTAATCGCTCCACCCATGACTTTATTATATCCCAACGTTATTTATATATTAACTAATATATCTGTTGAGTAACAATTCTGATGATGTTACTCTACTTTTAGCACTAAGTATTTAAGAATATACTTCTGATTGTTGAGTTTCGCTGGCTCTGGAGGGATTCTGTAAAAACGGTATCCGTAGGAAAAGGGAAAACAGTTGATCATAGGTGAATGATATCTGTGGAAGCTGAAAGGTTTCCCATGATGACACATTTCAGAAACTGGTGTTGGTAATAAGTCATGACGTCGAAGAGATATCGATACGCTTCTCGGTTGCACTTCTAGCGTGTAACTGACCTGGCTCTAAGAGAGGTTTAAAAACCACTGGTTTTCACTGTGTAAATGAGGTTTTAACTTAAACTCCACCCAAAAACGATATTTTGCTATGTGTTTCATTAGTCCATTGTTGATATAGTCCAAAATGTTTTGGGTGGAGTTTTCCTTTAAGCAGTCACAGCAACACATTGGTGAGCTTAAGGCCTATAAAATGGCTGCCAGGGTTTTTCGTACAAAGACTGGCATCTTGGCCACTCCAAAGGGTTCTGTATTTGTACAACACTCATGTGGTTTACAGGTTTCCAATTGTTGGGCTTTAAGAATGACACCAAATGCCAGCATCGCTCTCTGTCAATGTGTATGTGCTCACGCCACCACATGCCAGCATCGCTCTCTGGCAATGTGTATGTGCTCACGGCACCACATGCCAGCATCGCTCTCTGTCAATGTGTATGTGCTCACGGCACCACATGCCAGGTGAAACTAAATGTGAAATGATTTGATGATGTTACAAGATACTTGAATGACTTAGTTACCCAGCGGTGTATACTGGAGACTGGAGTGAAATATCAAAGTACTGTATTTAATGCATTAAATGACGTGCATTAGAGTTTGGCCTCTGGAATATTTTTTTTTGGGGGGGGGGGGTAATTGAGGAAAAGTTACATTACACCAAAGGGTGCTGATCATCTACTTGAACTGTAGAATACAGGAGGTTGGTGGCACCTTAACTGGGGAAGACGGGCTCATGGTAATGACCGGAGCGGAATCTGGAATGGTATCAAATACATCACACATGGCTTACATGTGTTTGATACCATTCCATTTGCTCTGTTCTGGTCGTTATGAGCCGTCCTCCAGTCAGAGGCCTCCACTGCTGTAGATGTTGTTCATGTACAGAAATCTTTCTCTTTTTTTTTAAACCAGGAATTATTTTTGTATATTGTATTCATATGTTTTTAATTATTACTTCAAAACATTGAAATGTTTAATTTAATGCCGCTTCTTATCATAAAATAATAATTACACTGCTAGTTTCTGTAGTTATCCGTCCGCTGCTTTGTAGGAAACCTTTTCTAACATTACAACACGTTGTTATTTTCACCGTGCTTACTACAGGCTGTATGTATGTTATGGGACAAACAGGGTTTCTCTCTAGACATCCACAACCTTTGTAATAAAAAAGTGAAAATGTCCAGCTGCTTTCCGTGTTGTCTTCATAGAATTGCAAGTGATATGAGCAACTCGTATTTCTCACACACAGATTTTTCACCTGCAAATATAGTATTGTATATCTAGCGCTGAGCAATGACACTTCGTTTTGTCAAATGGCTGCCATTGAAGGAACTGACCAATAGATGGCAGTAGATCACTCATTAAGAAACAGCATGCTCCATATCCTATAAAGGTTCTGAATGAAAACCTGCATCCTTCCTTTCTCTGAAGTATTCACTAGTCTGACATGGACATGCCTGGATTGGTCATCTGTCAGATCACGTTAATTATTCTAACAGTATTCAAACAGGGCCAACGACCTCTCTCTAAATCCAATCAAAGCTGTCCTAATAATAGAGGTCAGAGGTCAGGCAAACACATCCTGTCAGTGTGACCGCAGACCAATCTGGTATTTTATTACAGGTGTAATAAACCTGGTGGGTTGCTGCCCATAGGTTCGGTTCGGGTTTAGGCCTTGTATGTATTTACAACATAAACATCTGTAGATGAATCAACAGCATAGGCTGGTAGAGGCCAGGCATTAAAAAATAATCTGTAGATGAATCAACAGCATAGGCTGGTAGAGGCCAGGCATTAAAAAATAATCTGTAGATGAATCAACAGCATAGGCTGGTAGTGGCCAGGCATTAAAAATAATCTGTAGATGAATCAACAGCATAGGCTGGTAGAGGCCAGGCATTAAAAAATAATCTGTAGATGAATCAACAGCATAGGCTGGTAGTGGCCAGGCATTAAAAATAATCTGTAGATGAATCAACAGCATAGGCTGGTAGAGGCCAGGCATTAAAAAATAATCTGTAGATGAATCAACAGCATAGGCTGGTAGAGGCCAGGCATTAAAAAATCATCTGTAGATGAATCAACAGCACATAGGCTGGTAGAGGCCAGGCATTAAAAAATAATCTGTAGATGAATCAACAGCATAGGCTGATAGAGGCCAGGTATTAAAAAATCTATATTTCACAGCAAATGACGTCCAGTTAAGTATAACGTACTGGTATTCTCCCCCTGAAGGTACTAAACCATACACAAATACACACTTCAACTAGGAGAACCGTCATGTCATGTCTGGGCTCACCGTCACCGTCACTGTCATGTCTGGGCTCTTATTTCATTCATAATTAATAATAGAGAATGTTGAGTGAACTGCTCAGCCTTAGCCAAACATGAAACAAAAGTCTCTGTTTACACTTCAGATAACCGTTTTGATATCTGTGGTGTTTGATATTACAATATCCGTCCTGAAGTCATCTTTCTCCATTGATGGGTAAATCCTAGAAGATCCTGGTTGCGTCATAATGACGTGTTCTAGTGTGCTAGTTGGAATATCTGCAAAAGAGTAGCAGGCCAGCATCTCTGTCTGGAGGAAACAAGCAGCATACATGACTTCTAGCCAAGTTACACGGGCCTCAGCTAACACTTTATTTAGTCATATTGGGACATTTTCAACTACATGGCCAACAATTATGCAGTTCTTTGGAAGACAAGAATAATTAATTTGTTCTAGTGATTGTGGAGAGAAAATATTTTTTTTCTCTGTTTAGTTTGCAATGTAAAAAATAGAAACGGTACAATGGTGATTGTGATGTATAAAAGGAAGAGCTCTATTGATTTTGTTTTCATTGATTTTGTTAACTTGTATAAGAAACAAAGAACAAGAATCAGTGATTCTAGTTCTATGGTGATGTAATGTGATTCTAGTTCTACGGTGATGTAATGTGATTCTAGTTCTACGGTGATGTAATGTGATTCTAGTTCTACGGCGATGTAATGTGATTCTAGTTCTACGGTGATGTAATGTGATTCTAGTTCTACGGTGATGTAATGTGATTCTAGTTCTACGGTGATGTAATGTGATTCTAGTTCTACGGCGATGTAATGTGATTCTAGTTCTACGGTGATGTAATGTGATTCTAGTTCTACGGTGATGTAATGTGATTCTAGTTCTACGGCGATGTAATGTGATTCTAGTTCTACGGTGATGTAATGTGATTCTAGTTCTACGGCGATGTAATGTGATTCTAGTTCTACGGCGATGTAATGTGATTCTAGTTCTACGGTGATGTAATGTGATTCTAGTTCTACGGTGATGTAATGTGATTCTAGTTCTACGGTGATGTAATGTGATTCTAGTTCTACGGCGATGTAATGTGATTCTAGTTCTACGGCGATGTAATGTGATTCTAGTTCTACGGCGATGTAATGTGATTCTAGTTCTACGGCGATGTAATGTGATTCTAGTTCTACGGTGATGTAATGTGATTCTAGTTCTACGGTGATGTAATGTGATTCTAGTTCTTACGGTGACGTAATGTGATTCTAGTTCTACGGTGATGTAATGTGATTCTAGTTCTATGTTGATGTAATGTGATTCTAGTTCTACGGTGATGTACTGTGATTCTAGTTCTATGGTGATGTAATGTGATTCTAGTTCTTACGGTGACGTAATGTGATTCTAGTTCTACGGTGACGTAATGTGATTCTAGTTCTACGGTGACGTAATGTGATTCTAGTTCTACGGTGACGTAATGTGATTCTAGTTCTACGGTGTTGTAATGTGATTCTAGTTCTATGGTGTTGTAATGTTATGGTGACGTAATGTGATTCTAGTTCTACGGTGTTGTAATGTGATTCTAGTTCTATGGTGTTGTAATGTTATGGTGATGTAATGTGATTCTAGTTCTATGGTGTTGTAATGTTATGGTGATGTAATGTGATTCTAGTTCTACGGTGTTGTAATGTGATTCTAGTTCTATGGTGTTGTAATGTTATGGTGATGTAATGTGATTCTAGTTCTACGGTGATGTAATGTGATTCTAGTTCTACGGTGATGTAATGTGATTCTAGTTCTTACGGTGACGTAATGTGATTCTAGTTCTACGGTGATGTAATGTGATTCTAGTTCTATGGTGATGTAATGTGATTCTAGTTCTACGGTGATGTACTGTGATTCTAGTTCTATGGTGATGTAATGTGATTCTAGTTCTTACGGTGACGGAATGTGATTATAGTTCTACGGTGACGTAATGTGATTCTAGTTCTACGGTGACGTAATGTGATTCTAGTTCTACGGTGTTGTAATGTGATTCTAGTTCTATGGTGTTGTAATGTTATGGTGACGTAATGTGATTCTAGTTCTACGGTGTTGTAATGTGATTCTAGTTCTATGGTGTTGTAATGTTATGGTGATGTAATGTGATTCTAGTTCTATGGTGTTGTAATGTTATGGTGATGTAATGTGATTCTAGTTCTACGGTGTTGTAATGTGATTCTAGTTCTACGGTGTTGTAATGTTATGGTGATGTAATGTGATTCTAGTTCTACGGTGATGTAATGTGATTCTAGTTCTATGGTGATGTACTGTGATTCTAGTTCTATGGTGATGGAATGTGATTCTAGTTCTACGGTGACGTAATGTGATTCTAGTTCTACGGTGACGTAATGTGATTCTAGTTCTACGGTGTTGTAATGTGATTCTAGTTCTATGGTGTTGTAATGTTATGGTGACGTAATGTGATTCTAGTTCTACGGTGTTGTAATGTGATTCTAGTTCTATGGTGTTGTAATGTTATGGTGACGTAATGTGATTCTAGTTCTACGGTGTTGTAATGTGATTCTAGTTCTATGGTGTTGTAATGTTATGGTGATGTAATGTGATTCTAGTTCTATGGTGTTGTAATGTTATGGTGATGTAATGTGATTCTAGTTCTACGGTGATGTAATGTGATTCTAGTTCTACGGTGATGTAATGTGATTCTAGTTCTACGGCGATGTAATGTGATTCTAGTTCTACGGTGATGTAATGTGATTCTAGTTCTACGGTGATGTAATGTGATTCTAGTTCTACGGTGATGTAATGTGATTCTAGTTCTACGGTGATGTAATGTGATTCTAGTTCTACGGCGATGTAATGTGATTCTAGTTCTACGGCGATGTAATGTGATTCTAGTTCTACGGCGATGTAATGTGATTCTAGTTCTACGGCGATGTAATGTGATTCTAGTTCTACGGTGATGTAATGTGATTCTAGTTCTACGGTGATGTAATGTGATTCTAGTTCTTACGGTGACGTAATGTGATTCTAGTTCTACGGTGATGTAATGTGATTCTAGTTCTATGGTGATGTAATGTGATTCTAGTTCTACGGTGATGTACTGTGATTCTAGTTCTATGGTGATGTAATGTGATTCTAGTTCTTACGGTGACGTAATGTGATTCTAGTTCTACGGTGACGTAATGTGATTCTAGTTCTACGGTGACGTAATGTGATTCTAGTTCTACGGTGACGTAATGTGATTCTAGTTCTACGGTGTTGTAATGTGATTCTAGTTCTATGGTGTTGTAATGTTATGGTGACGTAATGTGATTCTAGTTCTACGGTGTTGTAATGTGATTCTAGTTCTATGGTGTTGTAATGTTATGGTGATGTAATGTGATTCTAGTTCTATGGTGTTGTAATGTTATGGTGATGTAATGTGATTCTAGTTCTACGGTGTTGTAATGTGATTCTAGTTCTATGGTGTTGTAATGTTATGGTGATGTAATGTGATTCTAGTTCTACGGTGATGTAATGTGATTCTAGTTCTACGGTGATGTAATGTGATTCTAGTTCTTACGGTGACGTAATGTGATTCTAGTTCTACGGTGATGTAATGTGATTCTAGTTCTATGGTGATGTAATGTGATTCTAGTTCTACGGTGATGTACTGTGATTCTAGTTCTATGGTGATGTAATGTGATTCTAGTTCTTACGGTGACGGAATGTGATTATAGTTCTACGGTGACGTAATGTGATTCTAGTTCTACGGTGACGTAATGTGATTCTAGTTCTACGGTGTTGTAATGTGATTCTAGTTCTATGGTGTTGTAATGTTATGGTGACGTAATGTGATTCTAGTTCTACGGTGTTGTAATGTGATTCTAGTTCTATGGTGTTGTAATGTTATGGTGATGTAATGTGATTCTAGTTCTATGGTGTTGTAATGTTATGGTGATGTAATGTGATTCTAGTTCTACGGTGTTGTAATGTGATTCTAGTTCTACGGTGTTGTAATGTTATGGTGATGTAATGTGATTCTAGTTCTACGGTGATGTAATGTGATTCTAGTTCTATGGTGATGTACTGTGATTCTAGTTCTATGGTGATGGAATGTGATTCTAGTTCTACGGTGACGTAATGTGATTCTAGTTCTACGGTGACGTAATGTGATTCTAGTTCTACGGTGTTGTAATGTGATTCTAGTTCTATGGTGTTGTAATGTTATGGTGACGTAATGTGATTCTAGTTCTACGGTGTTGTAATGTGATTCTAGTTCTATGGTGTTGTAATGTTATGGTGACGTAATGTGATTCTAGTTCTACGGTGTTGTAATGTGATTCTAGTTCTATGGTGTTGTAATGTTATGGTGATGTAATGTGATTCTAGTTCTATGGTGTTGTAATGTTATGGTGATGTAATGTGATTCTAGTTCTACGGTGTTGTAATGTGATTCTAGTTCTACGGTGTTGTAATGTTATGGTGATGTAATGTGATTCTAGTTCTACGGTGATGTAATGTGATTCTAGTTCTACGGTGATGTAATGTGATTCTAGTTCTATGGTGATGTACTGTGATTCTAGTTCTATGGTGATGTAATGTGATTCTAGTTCTATGGTGATGTAATGTGATTCTAGTTCTATGGTGATGTAATGTGATTCTAGTTCTATGGTGATGTAATGTGATTCTAGTTCTATGGTGATGTAATGTGATTCTAGTTCTATGGTGATGTAATGTGATTCTAGTTCTATGGTGTGGGCTGCTAGCGGCTGCAGGTGTTACTGGTGATAACAGGTGTTTCCTCATCAAAGCAGCTCCTGCAGCTGAACAGCACTTAGGCTCCCCAACATCACCTTTTGTTAACATCATAGAGACTTTAAACAAGCAGGACTCCCTGTGGACAGTATGAAACATGAGTAGAGCTCCGGGGGGTCATTATAATGGCACACTAATGCCAATCATGTGAATGTGTTGTTTTTCTCAACGGTTACCTTGGGAGAGGTCAAAAACATCTACAGACAGGACTCACGAGTGGCGCAGCGGTCTAAGGTGAAGGTCGAGAACCATGCGTCCTCCAAAACACGACCCCGCCAAGCTGCACTGCTTCTTGACACAATGCTTGCTTAACCCGGAAGCCAGCCGCACCAATGTGTCGGAGGAAACACCGTCCAGCTGGCGACCGAAGTCAGTGTGCATGCACCCAGGCCCGCCACAAGAAATCACTAGAGCGCAATTTCTGAATTACATTTCGTATTATTTTCATTCCAGCTGAAAAGCCTTGGCCTGAGCAGTGCCAATGTAGGAGTAACAGGTTAGGCCCATGAGCCCACTCTCTGCCCACTCCTTCCAGGATTTCTACATTTGAAGCCGATTGTTTGCCCCCAAACATAGTTCCAAATCTAATCCTTTGGCAGAGACTAGAAGAAGGAAGTAAAAGTAGGTCCGTATGAAGAGGTTAAGCTGAAGGACAGGGTAGGAGTGCTGATCTAGGATATAAAATAAATATATAAAAGACCAAACTGATCCTAAATCAGCAGTCCTACGTTTGATGCATACGGCCCCAGATGGGATGTGACTCTACTGTAGGCTCCATTGTGTTCCATTCAATAGGTTAACATCATACACATTACACATAATGATTTGATAAGCTCTTCTACTAATTCACTAGAAAGCATCACTAGAGGGCTTACCAAATGGTGTGCCATAGACATTACATCTGGTTCGGGCATGATACTGGACATTACATCTGGTTCGGTCATGATACTGGACATTACATCTGGTTCGGTCATGATACTGGACATTACATCTGGTTCGGTCATGATACTGGACATTACATCTGGATCGGGCTGGGCATGATACTGGACATTACATCTGGATCGGGCTGGGCATGATACTGGACATTACATCTGGATCGGGCTGGGCATGATACTGGACATTACATCTGGATCGGGCATGATACTGGACATTACATCTGGTTCGAGCATGATACTGAATTAATTAATTGTATTTAAAGTGAACAGAGGATGTAAACATTCAAGACAGAATAAAGAGAGTTTAAGATATGATCTATGAGCTGTCAGAGGTGTATTCAATGGAAACACATTACTGTTTCTCAGAGGTGTATTCAATGGAAACACATTACTGCTTATCAGAGGTGTATTCAATGGAAACACATTACTGTTTCTCAGAGGTGTATTCAATGGAAACACATTACTGCTTCTCAGAGGTGTATTCAATGGAAACACATTACTGCTTATCAGAGGTGTATTCAATGGAAACACACTACTGTTTCTCAGAGGTGTATTCAATGGAAACACACTACTGTTTCTCAGAGGTGTATTCAATGGAAACACATTACTGCTTCTCAGAGGTGTATTCAATGGAAACACATTACTGCTTCTCAGAGGTGTATTCAATGGAAACACTACTGCTTCTCAGAGGTGTATTCAATGGAAACACTACTGTTTCTCAGAGGTGTATTCAATGGAAACACTACTGTTTCTCAGAGGTGTATTCAATGGAAACACATTACTGTTTATCAGAGGTGTATTCAATGGAAACACTACTGTTTCTCAGAGGTGTATTCAATGGAAACACATTACTGCTTATCAGAGGTGTATTCAATGGAAACACATTACTGCTTATCAGAGGTGTATTCAATGGAAACACATTACTGCTTATCAGAGGTGTATTCAATGGAAACACATTACTGCTTATCAGAGGTGTATTCAATGGAAACACATTACTGCTTCTCAGAGGTGTATTCAATGGAAACACATTACTGCTTATCAGAGGTGTATTCAATGGAAACACATTACTGCTTATCAGAGGTGTATTCAATGGAAACACATTACTGTTTCTCAGAGGTGTATTCAATGGAAACACATTACTGTTTCTCAGAGGTGTATTCAATGGAAACACATTACTGCTTATCAGAGGTGTATTCAATGGAAACACATTACTGCTTATCAGAGGTGTATTCAATGGAAACACATTACTGTTTCTCAGAGGTGTATTCAATGGAAACACATTACTGTTTCTCAGAGGTGTATTCAATGGAAACACATTACTGCTTCTCAGAGGTGTATTCAATGGAAACACTACTGCTTCTCAGAGGTGTATTCAATGGAAACACATTACTGCTTATCAGAGGTGTATTCAATGGAAACACATTACTGTTTCTCAGAGGTGTATTCAATGGAAACACATTACTGCTTCTCAGAGGTGTATTCAATGGAAACACATTACTGTTTCTCAGAGGTGTATTCAATGGAAACACATTACTGCTTCTCAGAGGTGTATTCAATGGAAACACATTACTGCTTCTCAGAGGTGTATTCAATGGAAACACATTACTGCTTATCAGAGGTGTATTCAATGGAAACACATTACTGCTTCTCAGAGGTGTATTCAATGGAAACACATTACTGTTTCTCAGAGGTGTATTCAATGGAAACACATTACTGCTTCTCAGAGGTGTATTCAATGGAAACACTACTGCTTCTCAGAGGTGTATTCAATGGAAACACTACTGCTTCTCAGAGGTGTATTCAATGGAAACACTACTGCTTCTCAGAGGTGTATTCAATGGAAACACATTACTGCTTCTCAGAGGTGTATTCAATGGAAACACATTACTGCTTCTCAGAGGTGCATTCAATGGAAACACATTACTGCTTCTCAGAGGTGTATTCAATGGAAACACATTACTGTTTCTCAGAGGTGTATTCAATGGAAACACATTACTGCTTCTCAGAGGTGTATTCAATGGAAACACATTACTGCTTCTCAGAGGTGTATTCAATGGAAACACATTACTGTTTCTCAGAAGCTTTGATCTCCTATTCCTCAAGCTAACTTACACCCACGACAACACATGTATCTTCATTGGTTCTACCCTCCAGTTGAGAATTCATTGCAGTTCAACCATAGAATTGAACGGGACCATTCGCCACGCATTGCCCTGGACCATTCCTAGCTTGAGCGTCACAATGGTAACAGACCCATTCAACATTATCGTCTGTGAGGTTTTCACTTGTTCATTACAGTATCGTGTTACCGGTTGGTGTCCTTGGCGTTCAATAACGACTTTCATGGAGAGCCGTTCAGAACTGTCCTTTCTCAGTCAACAGAGAGGAGAGAAAGAAATTTAAAAAAAACATTTAAATATATATACACTACCGGTCAAGAGTTTTAGAACACCTACTCATTCAACGTTTTTTCTTAATTTGTACTATTTTCTACATTGCAGAATAATAATGAAGACATCATAACAATGAAATAACACATATGGAATCCTCTAGTAACCAAAAAAGTGTTCAACAAATCAAAATATATTTTAGATTTGAGTTTCTTCAAAGTAGCCACCCTTTGCCTTGATGACAGCTTTGCACACTCTTGGCATTCTCTCAACCAGCTTCATGAGGTCACCTGGAACGCATTAAATAAACAGGTGTGCCTTCTTAAAAGTTCATTTGTGGAATTTGTTTCCTTCTTCGTGTGTTTTAGCCAATCAGTTGTGTTGTGACAAGGTAGAGGGGTTACAGAATATAGCCCTATTTGGTAAAAGACCAAGTCCATATTATGTCAAGAACAGCTCAAATAAGCAAAGAGAAAATACAGACCATCATTACCTTAAGACATGAAGGTCAGACCATCATTACCTTAAGACATGAAGGTCAGTCCATCATTACCTTAAGACATGAAGGTCAGTCCATCATTACCTTAAGACATGAAGGTCAGTCCATCATTACCTTAAGACATGAAGGTCAGTCCATCATTACCTTAAGACATGAAGGTCAGTCCATCATTACCTTAAGACATGAAGGTCAGTCCATCATTACCTTAAGACATGAAGGTCAGACCATCATTACCCTAAGACATGAAGGTCAGACCATCATTACCTTAAGACATGAAGGTCAGTCCATCATTACCTTAAGACATGAAGGTCAGACCATCATTACCTTTAAACATGAAGGTCAGTCCATCATTACCTTAAGACATGAAGGTCAGACCATCATTACCTTAAGACATGAAGGTCAGACCATCATTACCTTAAGACATGAAGGTCAGTCCATCATTACCTTAAGACATGAAGGTCAGTCCATCATTACCTTAAGACATGAAGGTCAGTCCATCATTACCTTTAAACATGAAGGTCAGACCATCATTACCTTAAGACATGAAGGTCAGTCCATCATTACCTTAAGACATGAAGGTCAGACCATCATTACCTTAAGACATGAAGGTCAGACCATCATTACCTTAAGACATGAAGGTCAGTCCATCATTACCTTAAGACATGAAGGTCAGTCCATCATTACCTTAAGACATGAAGGTCAGTCCATCATTACCTTTAAACATGAAGGTCAGACCATCATTACCTTAAGACATGAAGGTCAGTCAATACGGAACATTTCAAGAACTTCAAGTGCAGTTTATTCAAGTGCAGTCTCAAAAACCATCAAGCGCTATGATATCCTATTCCTCAAGCTTACTTACAACACATGTATCTATGATGAAACTGGCTCCCATGAGGACCGCCACAGGAATGGAAGACCCAGAGTTAAGTTCATTATAGATACCAACCTCAGAAATTGCAGCCCAAATAAATAAGTAACAGACATCTCAACATCAACTGGTCAGAGAAGACTGTGAATCAGGCCTTCATGGTTGAATTGCTGCAAAGAAACCACTACTAAAGGACACCAATAATAAGAAGAGACTTGCTTGGGCCAAGAAACACAAGCAATGGACAATATACCGGTGGAAATGTGTCCTTTGGTCTGAGGTCCAAATTTGAGATTTTCGGTTCCAACCATGTCTTTGTGAGACGCGTTTTGTGGGTGAACAGATGATCTCCGCATGAAGCATGGCGGAGGTGTTATGGTGTGGGGGTGCTTTGCTGGTGACACTATCTGTGACTTATTTAGAATTCAAGGCACACTTAACCAGCATTCTGCAGTGATACACCTTCCCATCTGGTTTGGGCTTAGTGGGACTATCATTTGTTTTTCAACAGGACAATGACCCAACAAACCTCCAATCAATCAAATCACATTTATTTATAAAGCCCTTCAGCTGATGTCACAAAGTGCTGTACAGAAACCCAGCCTAAAACCCCAAACAGCAAGCAATGCAGGTGTAGAAGCACGGTGGCTAGGAAAAACTCCCTAGAAAGGCCAGAACCTAGGAAGAAACATAGAGAGGAACCAGGCTATGAGGGGTGGCCAGTCCTCTTCTGGCTGTGCTGGGTGGATATTATAACAGAACATGGCCAAGATGTTCAAATGTTCATAGATGACTAGCAGGGTCAAATAATAATAATCAGGCTGTGTAAACGCTATTTTACCAAGAAGGAGAGTGATTGAGTGCTGCATCAGATGACCTGGCCTCCACAATCCCCCGACCTCAACCAAATTGAGGTGGTTTGGGATGAGTCGGACCGCAGAGTGAAGGAAAAGCACCCAACAAGTGCCCAGCATATGTGGGAACTCCTTCAAGGCTGTTGGAAAAGCATTCTAGGTGAAGCTGGTTGAGAGAATACCAAAAGTGTGCAAATCTGTCATCAAGGCAAAGGGTGGCTATTTGAAGAATCTCAAATATAACATATATTTAGATTTTATTTAATACTTTTTTGGTTACTACATGATTCCATATGTGTTATTTCATAGTTTTGATGTCTTCACTATTATTCTACTATGTAGAAAATAGTAAAAAGAAAGAAAAACCCTTTAATGAGTAGGTGTTCTAAAAGTTTTGGCCGGTAGTGTACATATTTAAATAATACCAAGAAAACCCTTGAAGTGAACTGTGCCTCTGACTAAATGTCTTATCTTTCTGTAGATTTGGTTTGCCTTTCAATTCAAAGTTTTCCATCTCTGATAATACATTGACCAACTACTGCACGACAGAGTCAGATGGTTGGAGTGAAGAAAAACAAGAACGCAGGTTGCACTAACTCATATGGCTCCCAATCTCCACATATCTGCCATCAGACAGCCTTGACATGTGTGTTTCCTAAACTCATTTCCTCTGGTCCTTTCTATACTGCACTCCCTTTTCCATACGCTGTCTAGCGTAGTCTCAGTGCCAGCTGGGAAAAAGAAGTGCACAACCCATGAAAATCCCAGCCAGCTGTGGTCTTCACACAGCAACATGACAGACCTTGGGCACTATCTCAGATACTTGGCACATTCCAACCATAACACAATGGTTTGTGCTCCAAATGGCACCCTATTTCTTACATCACTACTTTTGCCCTATGGGCACTGGTCAAAAGTAATGCACTATATTGGGGATAGGGTGCAAATTTGGGACGCAGAATAGCTATCATACAGGACACTGAGGTTTGGGACAACTGAGACAGACAGAGGGTGTAAATATTTCTGTTATATGTGAGTGAACACCCAAACAATGTCCAACACTCCCACCTCTGTCTGAGGGCTGGACTCTGCCCTGAAAACAGGCCAAGCTAATTATCTGGTAGATTACGTCTCAAATGGTACCCTATTCCCTATATAGTGCACTACTTTTGGCCAAAGCCCTATCATCCCTAGTAAAAAGTAGTGTACTTTATAGGGAATAGGGTGCCATTTGCGACTCTCACCGTAGTCCTGAGAGGTTGGATTTGACTACAAGGCATTGTGCATCGTCTTTGATCCACACAGAGAAAATCCTGTTGACGTCAGACTTTGACGATAGGGTGCCTCTGGGTACTGAGGCCTCAGAGAAGGGAGGATCTCTGGGTATGTTGTAACCCTGATCTCAGAGAAAGGGAGGATTCACCACTGGTGATCAGATCCAGTAACCAGGGCCAGCGTCTTAGAGTAGAAATGCTGATCTAGGATCAGTTTAGCCTTTTAGATCATAATGAACACGATTACATAGACAGAGACACCTGATCCTAGATCAGCACTCTTATACCCTTTATGAATACGGACCCCGAGATGCATTTATCATCATGGACCACTGATACTATGGTATGAGAGGGGAGGCTGACTACAGATATGGACCACTGATACTATGGTATGAGAGGGGAGGCTGACTACAGATATGGACCACTGATACTATGGTATGAGAGGGAAGGCTGACTATAGATATGGACCACTGATACTATAGTGTGAGAGGGGAGGCTGACTATAGATATGGACCAATGATACTATGGTGTGAAAGGGAAGGCTGACTACAGATATGGACCAATGATACTATGGTATGAGAGGGGAGGCTGACTACAGATATGGACCACTGATACTATGGTGTGAAAGGGAAGGCTGACTACAGTCATCTTTTACCACTCACGAATACATTTTACTGTAAACATACTGCCATGTCCTGCTAATATGATTCACATATGTGAGCAGAGCGAGGTTGGATGAGTGTATTAGCAGCGTGTGTGTGTGTCACATTAATCACAGAGCGGGGGATTACATAATGGATGTAACCCCTGAGACAAGTTAAATATCACCCACACCAAGCCAACCCACATCTTGATGAAGTGGAAATATCTCAGAAAAGGCCTTTGCTCAGCATTATGGTTCATTTTTACACAACAGTGTTAACTAATGGAGTAGGGTGAAGTTTATGGGACATTACACACTGACCAAAGATCAGTGTCTATGGGCAACTTCACCCCACACCATGTGAACTCATCCACAGAGGCACGACCCAGTACTACTCGGATGCTGCAGGAACATTTAAAGTACAGAGTCCCTTAAACAAAAGTTATAGCCTTGTTGTGGGTGCAGAGAGGGAGGGACTGTCTGCCTGTGAGTGTGTGCAGAGAGGGAGGGACTGTCTGCCTGTGAGTGTGTGCAGACTGGTGTCCGTTTCAAAGGGCTGCCTCTTAAGCATGTGTTTTTCTATCTAGGCTGTCTGTAGGATCCTCCTTATCTGAAGAGCATACTCGAGGTGCCTTATTGCTCGAGGAACCCTCGAGGTGCCTTATTGCTATTATAAACTGGTTAGCAACGTAATTATTGCAGTAAAAATACATGTTTTTTCATACCCGTGGTATACTTCAGAGCTGTAATTTCTGCAGGCTATTACTGGGACACTATGCAACACACCACCTCTAACCCTTATGGTTTCCTGCATGCATTCTAATTAAAACAGATATCTGGCTTAACTCAGACAGGTCTAATCACAGGTATTCTTTCATGCTATATTTCTGACATGTTGGGTTAAAAGCAATGAATGAGTAAAACAGTACAACTCTCCTCCACTGCCTGGCTAAACCACTCCCCTCTCTAAAACAACCGTGAACTGAGTAGTTTGGTGAGTCCGCAAAGGACACGACGTCGAAACGCTGCGATCAAATTGAAGGATTCTCCCACAACAAATACAGGTCGGTACATTTTGTTTCTATGCAGCAGAGCTGAATCCATATTGGTGGCACGAGGAGAGCTTATTTACGTGAAACAGTTGGATTCTCCAGATAGATTGGGTCGACGACAAGTCGCTCAGGTGAAATAACTAGTTTGTTGCATAGCCTTTTACTATAGTCTTGGCTCAGGCAAGTGGTTTGGTTCATATCTCAGTTGGACCGTTGATTAAACTTTTCCAAATAAATTGGCACACCTGTTTAGCCTGATGAGTTATCTATACTGTAGCAGTTTCCCGTACTGTCTGTCTAGGATCTAGGGTTAGGCAACATCTGATGAGATTTATCAACAGAGATACAAATGGTTAAATCAAATCAAATGGTATTTGCCACATGCTTCGTAAACAACATGTATAGACGAACAGTGAAATGCTTACTTACGGGCCTTCCCAACAATGCAGAGAGAGAGAAAAATAACGAAATAATAAGGAATAAATCCACAAGGAGTAACGATAACTTGGCGATATAACGTTACACGCAGTACCGAGTCGATGTGCAGGGGTATGAGGTAATTGATATGTACACAGGTAGAGGGGATAAAGTGACTATCGGCAATAGGATAGATAAACAGTAACAGCAGCGTATGTGATTAGTCAAAATCGTTGGTGCAAAAAGGGTCAATGCAGCTAGTCCGGGTAGGTATTAGTTAACTAGTTAGCAGTTTTATGTCTTGGGGGTAGAAGTTGTTCAGTGTCGAGTTGGTTCCAGAATTGGTGCATTGGTACCGCTTACTGTGCGGTAGAAAAGAGAACATTCTATGACGGGTGGATGGACAATCTTTATGGCCTTCCACTGACACCGCCTGGTGTAGAGGTCCTACCGAGCGGTGATGCAGCCAATCAAGATGCCCTTAATGGTGCATCTGTTTAACTTTTTGAGTATCTGAGGGCCCATGCCGAATCTTTTCAGCCTCCCGGGGGGAAGAGGTGTGTTGTGCTGTGGACACCCAGGAACTTCAAGCTCACGACCCGCTCCACTACAGCCCTGTGGATGGGGGCGTGCTCGGGCCTCCATTTCCTGTAGTCCAAGATCAGCTCCTTTGTCTTGCTGACATTGGGGGAGAGGTTGTTGTCCTGGGACCACACTGCCAGGTCACAGACCTTCTCCCTGTAGGCCAGGGATCATCAACTAAATTCAGTCGCGGTTCAATTTATTTTTTTGAGCAGGTAGTCAGGGAGGCGGAACATAATTACAAATAATTTGTAGACAGCAAATTGACCGCAAGAAGAGCCCAAACGGATAACATTTGACTAAACATAATTTCAAACCTTGCTTTTACATTTGTTTACGATCACATATATCTGTGTGGAATTACTTTGGAACAGATGTTCTAAATTAAAATCACTTGGAGTTGATTTACTGTTGTTTTTAGTCTTATGTCCAACAATTGATTTAAAAAATAAATAATCATGTATTTATTTAGGGTATTCATTTTCTTGGGGGGCGAATAAAATCGTCCCGCAGGTCGCCGGTTGGGGAACCCTGCTGTAAGCCGTCTCATCGTCATCGGTGATCAGACCTACCACCGTACTGTCCTCTGCAAATATCCTGTATATATATGGTTGTATGTGATTCCACATACATGTAAAAGTTATACCTATTCAATAACTCTTTGGTTTTTGATTGAATCGGCTTCGTTGCTCCTTTTTTCAGTTGGTTAAACCTCACCCCAAATCTGCTCTCCCATGTCTCATAAAGAAGTACATAATCTGTAGATGTATTAAAAACATTGAAACACAACCAAGTGGTGAAACTCCCAATAACCTATTCATGCACATACCACAAGACTGATTTTAAATATTGGATGCAGGGCATTGAAACTCTTTTGAAAGATCAGACATTATATGCCCTGAGAGAACTTTTGATTCTCTCTCGTGTTTGGGCATGTCATGCAGTCTGTAATAACGTTGGGAGGGTGGGAACTCCACAAAGTAGCCGTCCCTGTGGGCACTGCTCTGTGGTTTCCTTCATGAAAAAGTAAGAGCACTCTTTATTTTCTTGATGGTGACATCATGGTTATGTCCCAAAAGGCATCCTATTCACTATGTAGTGCACTTCTTTTGACCAGGACCCATATCAAAAGTAGTGCACTACATAGTAATAGAGTGGGCGTTCTGGTTGTTTGTGGACCCTCTGTTTGTCATGGAATGCAGATGGAAGTGTAACATCTTAAATGATGTTTTTGTGTCTAATCAAATACCAGTGTAGGGCTGGTTGGTCTATAAAATGATGACATGTGACTGTCTGCATTAGTTTGTCATGTAGATTCTATGTGGCCACCACATCAGTGTTTATAGGTTACACTTGTTTTGTACAAGCCATTTGAATGAATATTTTCTAACTCCTAGAAAAACATTGTTCTGAGGTGTTGTAGAACCTATGAAACCTCCATAATGTGCTCAGCTGCCTTATTGTTTTGTCCTCACTTCAACTCAGTCACCTGTTGTTCTGTTTGGACTTCCTGAGCAAAGGAGGGGTTGTTGTCTTGTGCCTGTATCTCATTGGTCCAGGAAGGTGTTTCACTGATGTTTTGTGTCAAACAGGACAGGAAGGACTAACCCGTAACTTCCTCTGTGTTTCTCCTTTCAGAGTAGGCTGAAGTTGCCCCTAGACTGTGATCTTGGGTCAATTTCCCCCACTAATGGTTCAGGTTAGGATTGTGGGAGGGGAAACTGATCCTAGATCTGTACCTAGGGGAAACTTCACCCAGAGTACTTATTTTAAGTCTCACATCATGTCTCTCATCCCCTCTGCACATTTCTCTCCAATAGCACAAACATGCCAAACTGGGGAGGAGGTAACAAGTGTGGTGCATGCCAGGGGACAGTGTACCATGCTGAGGAGGTGCAGTGTGATGGGAAGAGCTTCCACAAATGCTGCTTCCTGTGCAGTGAGTGCAACCTCATTTTCTCTCCTCAGGGTTGGATCAGCCTAAGTGGCGTGCGTTCAGTAGGACGAAACATTTTGGAACGTTCTATCTGAAATGTTCGACAATGTTTGGCTACTGAACGTGGTGGCCCTGTTAGTCCACTTTGTCCATGTCAAGAAACAAGCCCCAGACAATTGTGGAGCTCTGAAAGGATTGAACAGGTGTAAGGAGCCACATAAATATGGTTGTCATTCTACCTTTCTTCCTGATAGGTGGAAGGTTCACCTTATTGCTTAAACCTATCCCAATCAATCATTTCAGATCAGATCTACAAGTGTGTTGGGGTTAGACTAGAGCAGGGGTATTAAAATCTGACCCTACAAGGTCCAGACTACTGCTGCTTTTCTGTTCTACCTGACAATGAATTGCGCCCACCTGGGCAGCGTTTACACAGGCAGCTCAATTCTGATGTTTTTTCCACTAATTGGTCTTTTGACCAATCAAATCAGATCTTTTCACATCAGTTATTTTTCCGAGCTGATCTGATTGGTAAAAAAAAATCTAATTGGAATGCCTGTGTGAACACAGCCCAGCTTTCCCAGGTCTAAATCAGTCCTTGATTAGAGGGAATAATGAACAAAAGTAATGGAACTGGATCGAGGTCCAGATCAGAGTTTGAGGGGACTTGAGGGTGTGTCTGAACAGGGCATATGTGAACCCACAGATAGTCAACCTCCATCTTGAATGGTCTTTTCTGTTCACTTTAATATGAATGGGAACCATGAGAAAGGAACTATACTTTGAGGAAGTCATATGATAGGGGTCAAACTGAAGTTCACCAATCTATGCAGTGTATCATGCACAATGCATTGATGTGTATCTCATCTCATAACTCAGTAAATAGTAAGTGGACATGGTCCTACTAGCCGTATGAGATTGTGTGTCTGTACCTTCTCAGTGAAGACGTTGTTTTGGGGACCTTGACTAGAGTGTACACACAGAGCACGTGCTGTGGATTAGCACTCTGCCATCAAAGCAAGCACAAAAACAATCTGTCCCACAAATTAACTATTTTTGTGGGTTCCTTACAAAACTGGCTTTGTAGAGACAGACGGACCTATAGATGAGTTAACGAGCAGTGGGAACCAATATGTGGGTCCCAAATGGCACCCTATTCCCTACATAGTGCACTACTTCTGACCAGGACTCATAGGGTAGTGTACTATATATGCATTAATAATGCACCTACCTCCAGTTTTGCTTTGTTGAACTCCTTATCATAGTAAATGAAGCCATGCTATTTAGATGCCATTTATCAAATGGTAGTTGTACAGAGGTAGTTGTACAGACGTAGTTATACATTGATCTTGCTTGTACAGGAAGATTACGTTGTGAGAGATAATAAACTGTCTTAAACATTGTAAATGAAAATAGTTTAATGTGGAGTTAAAGGTGAATTGTAGTTTCAGGTCAATGTGTGTGGGAACCACCTTAATCCTACATACTCAAACTGGAAGCCCCCATACCAGTTACAATGCAATGTGTCATTCAGACAGCTTTATTTTTCCTTCCTATCCAGTGGTCTGCAGAAAGGGTTTAGACAGCAACAATGTGGCCATCCACGACACTGAGATCTACTGCAAGTCCTGCTATGGAAAGAAGTACGGCCCCAAGGGCTACGGCTACGGCCAGGGAGCTGGGACACTCAGCATGGACCGTGGAGAGAGACTGGGGATCAAACCAGAGGAGTACGTGTGTAGTATATACAAAGCTCTGGGGGTGGAGTTTCCCCTTGGTACAGATCTAGGATCAGCTTCCCCTCCCCCAATCCTAACCATTAGTGGGGGAAATGCAAAACTGACCCAAGATCAGCATCTAGGGGCAACTTCGCCCTACACCATATTCCTCTCTTCTGTTCAGTGGTTACTGTGTGGTTATATGGTAAATCAGGTTACAATGAAATCAAATTAAATTGTATTCTATCGCAGATTGTGGGCAGCAAAAGCCTAGCGGTTAAGAACACTGGGCCAGGAACCGAAAGGTTGCTGGTTCGAATACCTGAGCCGACTAGGTAAATGTGCCCTTGAGCAAGGCACTTAACCCTAATTGCATCTGCTAAATGACTAAAGGGAAACCCAGTCGTTGGATTAGACCTGATGCGATTGTTCATTTATTATTAATGCATTGGTGCTGATGTGCATTTACACTGACGTATAGTTGCTCAACAGTTATCCAAATGGTTCCCTGATCATCTGAGGAATACTGTGTAAACTTCCAGAGTTCAGCCTAGGATACATTAGACTAGAGTGCATACACATCTGTCAAAATAAACTATAAACGTATATAGACACTAAGAGTACTGTAATCGGGGTTTGTATTTAGAACACATCAACATAGGAGTACTGAGCTAGGATCAGATTTCCCTTTTAGATCATAATGAACAAGATGACATGGACAGAGAGGACATGATCCTAGATCAGTACTCCTATTCTGAAATGCTTTTTGAATATGGGCCCAGACTCCTATTGCAGCATGACACTCTTTCTACATACTGTATTTTGGAATAACCTGATAGGCTCCTAGTCAGAGCCGTGGTAATGGCCAGTAACCTCCCAGCCAGTCAGAGCCGTGGTAATGGCCAGTAACCTCCCAGTCAGTCAGAGCCGTGGTAATGGCCAGTAACCTCCCAGTCAGTCAGTCAGTCAGAGCCGTGGTAATGGCCAGTAACCTCCCAGTCAGAGCCGTGGAAATGGCCAGTAACCTCCCAGTCAGTCAGAGCCGTGGTAATGGCCAGTAACCTCCCAGTCAGTCAGAGCCGTGGTAATGGCCAGTAACCTCCCAGTCAGTCAGAGCCGTGGTAATGGCCAGTAACCTCCCAGTCAGTCAGTCAGAGCCGTGGTAATGGCCAGTAACCTTAGTCAGTCAGAGCCGTGGTAATGGCCAGTAACCTCCCAGTCAGTCAGAGCCGTAGTAATGGCCAGTAACCTCCCAGTCAGTCAGTCAGAGCTGTGGTAATGGCCAGTAACCTCCCAGTCAGTCAGAGCTGTGGTAATGGCCAGTAACCTCCCAGTCAGTCAGTCAGAGCCGTGGTAATGGCCAGTAACCTCCCAGTCAGTCAGAGCCGTGGTAATGGCCAGTAACCTCCCAGTCAGTCAGTCAGAGCCGTGGTAATGGCCAGTAACCTCCCAGTCAGTCAGAGCCGTGGTAATGGCCAGTAACCTCCCAGTCAGTCAGTCAGAGCCGTGGTAATGGCCAGTAACCTCCCAGTCAGTCAGTCAGAGCTGTGGTAATGGCCAGTAACCTCCCAGTCAGTCAGAGCTGTGGTAATGGCCAGTAACCTCCCAGTCAGTCAGTCAGAGCTGTGGTAATGGCCAGTAACCTCATCTACTGTACACACGGGGCTGTTTACCCAGTCTGGCATCAGGTGGTTGTTATGATGAAAGGGCCCCATTATGTAACCTAACCACAGGCTCCTGGGCAGCCCTGCTGACCCTCTTCTCTCTCCACACTGTCCCCGGCACAAAGCCTCCTATTCAGGGCCTGTGGGGCAGGCGGTTCCCCTTCGTTAGGGAGCGCTCCAAGGTCCCGGAGTTTACCCAGCGCCTACCCAAGCCTGACTCCTCCTGATGCACTCCCCAGAGAACCAGAGGGGATCTGTTCCCCTAACTTCTCTAATGCTGTTTGTTTGTGTATACCTTCAGGACCCAGTGTCACAGACCCACCACCAACCCCAACCCCTCCAAATTCGCCCAGAAGTTCGGGGACTCGGATAAGTGTGGCCGGTGTGGGGAGTCAGTGTACGCTGCGGAGAAGATCGTGGGGGCAGGCAAGGTGAGCGGGGGGGGGCGTAGAGTATTAAGGTTTTGAGCTAACTGTAGTGACCACCATTGATTGAAAACAGGTGGGTTTACTATTGCAAGGGGCCAATTGGATGGATTCACTGCAGGAAATTCATAAGATAGAAATCACATTTTTCTGACTTAAGCTTTTTCATAAACTCTGGATTTGGAGGGCTGGTTTCCAGGCAGCTGGTGTAGAAGTCTGCAGTGCTGACTGACTGGCTGGGGGGATTCAGGCAGATGTAGGCCATCACGTCATGGCAGGCTGATGTGATTTTAGCTTGACTTTAAACTGGTGTTACGCTGCATTCTGCAGCTCACAATGAGAGGAAATGTACAGTATGTGAAGGATTATGGCAACACAATAAGAATCCTTTGATAATCAGATCTGGTGTTGATGTTAGAACAATGCCTGTATGATTTGTACCTGTGTAGTATACTGCTGGGGAATGAAAAGCATTAGAATCTGTCCTCAATGCGCACTAGTTGATACATTCTTACAATCTAGTCAATGATATGATGGTCCTATTCCCCAGTAATGAATAAAGTAGTATCTTATCTCATCTTGACAGCCATGGCATAAGAACTGCTTCCGCTGTGCCAAGTGTGGGAAGAGCCTGGAGTCTACCACCCAGACAGAGAAAGATGGCGAGATCTACTGCAAAGGTGAGACATCGGGTCTGCATGGTCACCAGTGCGAGGGAACCGTTGTAGGGTGAAGTTGCCCCTAGAAGCTGATCTTGGTTCAGTTTTAGGATTGGGGGAGGGAAAGCTGATCGTAGATCTGTACCTAGAGGACACTTCACCCCGGAGCAGCCACCAGAGCGAAGGAACCCACCCACCATAGGCAGATTACATGATTATACCTGAGGCACAAGAACTAGATGAACTAGCTGTTACATAAAAACACTGCAAAACAAAAACAGGAGCATTATACTATTAGCAGAGGGCATTGGAGGCCATGTATTCTAGTTGTGTTTGTGTGCCTGGGGTTAGGATGGAAGGCTCCGGACTTTAAGCCTTTGTTACTCTGTCCATGTCACCTGGAAATCTAACCGCTAGAATTCAAGTCATGATGCCCTAAATCTTCCACAATGGCTCCTCTTTCCAGATCATGCACACCAAATGGCATTGGAATGTTTTGGCTAAACAATAGATTAAACGCTGTCCACGTACGTGCGCATGCACACAGTCCCATACGCACCTTAGGGGTTCTTTTATTGAAGCTCAAGGGGGAATTTTAGGCCCTGCAAACACTCAACTTGTCCAGCGAATCTGACTCAGTTGTAATACCATGTAAGAACTGTCCTACAACAGTTTGTTTGTACAAAACCATTGAGCTGCTGTGTAATCATGAGTGAAGAACAAACGTTTTATCAAATGCGTTGTACAACCTGAGTATGTTCAGGGACCCAGAGTCAACTGGCAGATTGATCAGTTGGCTTTTAATGTAGCCCCCACGCAGCATTGAGATCAGGCTCGTTTTGTGCTGTTTATGTTCTGCGGTGTATTAACTCCTCATTGGATCAGCAAGCTCACAGGGAAACAGTGCATTGTAGGGTTACTTTTCTTCACCAGTGTTGTATTTAACAGCTTCCTCCATTGCAATCACCCTTTGACTGACGTAAAGTGACATGTTTTAGGATGCATCAGCATTTCCATACTCATTGTTTTCTTTGTCCCCAGCATGTTACGCAAAGAACTTTGGACCCAAAGGATTTGGTTATGGCCAGGGAGCTGGCGCTCTGGTGCATGCCTAATGATGATCACCCTCAAGACAAGGCATTTCTGACTGTGAAAACCGCTGTGCTACGTTGTTTTTTTAAAGGCTGGGGGAGGGCCATAATAGGGAGGATTTACCATTTACAAATATACAATAAATAAAAAGCTTTACCAAAAACAACTTAAGTGTGAAACATTCCTTGCAGATACATGGGGGAAGAGCTGAACTTCAAAACCGACATGTTTTGATAGCTATAATCAGAACACATTTAGCCTTCGAAGAAAACACAGGAGAGCAACACGTGTATTTCCACATTTGAATGTATTTTATTATTAAAGCCATTAAAATTGAACCATGCCCAATATATTAACATCTGAAGCAGGGTTACGGTGATGTCCTGAAGAAGGCGGAGAGGCACTGTAGATGATCATGTGCTTTTCACATGGTGGCAGCTGGGGGAAAAATGACATTTGTTGGAAGAGCCGGTGTGAAAAGCCTGATCCCAGATCCGTTTGTGTTCTTGACAACTCCATTCCTCATTGTCAAGTCAAACATGTTTGACTTGACAATGGGTGACAAGGAATTGGCATGTGTACAAACAGTGGCACTCAGGCTAGTGTGAATATTTCTCTGGAACCGAAACAGAACCTGGATGAGCTCTATACCTGTAGGTTGTTTATGATGACCGCTGAGCTCCTTTTAGATGTAGGTGAGCCTGCAAAATGATCCACTGTGTCCCTCACTGATGTAGACATGACCACACAACATGGTATACCTTTTAATACCACACAGGACTCTAGTTCCCAAAAGCCTGTTTTAGCACAGGCAGCACCATTGAGGACTTTCACCATTTTTAAGTAGTTAACGAAGGGTCGCATAATTCCATCCAGGTCACCACCAATGAATTATACTCGTGGGCAAACACCCAATACCTGCAGGTGGTGGTAAATCGCCAACCTTGGCGTTCAAACAACCCACTCCAGGTGGCACTTTGCCAACTGATTAAAGTAGAAAATGTACTTACAAAAATGGAGATCGCCTCAATGGTGCGTCCCGTGCTCTGACGTCATAAGGGGATACAAACCACGATGTGATGTCTAAACCCATGCTTCATACCTCTTATCCTGGATTACAGCGTACGATGACACGCATGATTTCAGTTTAGAAAAAAATACTGTCATTATTTCCCTTGCATCTCGTACATCCAGTGGTGTAACAAACCCAGCAATATGACATAGAAAAAACCTTTACTTCCAGTATAATCCAACCACCAGCATGGAACATTAATATTACACTTCGGCAGGCTGGACCAGACTTGATATCTGGAGCCTGCAGACCGAGAAGGAGGACTTGCACTGAAGATACACACTGGATTTAAAAAACAAAAGCGAACATACCGAAGAAAGTACTTGTAAATACTGAACATTCACTATATACAGACACATGGCTATCACTGGGCAGCTTGGATGGGGGGGGGTCAACAGTATGGCGACAGCCCAATGTCCAAGCATCACACATGCAGTGTAGTTTGCAGGGTTAAAATGCCTTTAGACAGCAGTGTCGGACATCACTAAAAGCTACAGTCATACAATTGGATTATAATCGGGGAGTTCTCTTTTCCATTTGGTTGGATGAAATCAACGTTTAAAAAGGAGCAGCTTCAACTGACAAAATAAAATCACTCACGAAGAAAACTAGATTGTTTATGTACAGATGGACATATTTGACATTTCAGTCCGTCCTTGCGCTGCCGCTGCGTAGAGACTAGCGGGAAATGTAATGAGCAATAACAGATGAGAACCCAGAAGGGGCAGGTCTCGGGGTTTATATACCTTTTTCTCATTGGGCCCGAGCTCCGTCAATCGGTAAACATTGAAGTGTTTGTCGGGAGTACGCCTGTATTTCTTCAGTAACGGCGAGACCGGAAACAGAAAGGTGATCAGTGCATTGTCATAGGCAGACAAACAAAAGGACCCCCATCCCCCCCACACACACACAAAAAAAATACACACATGGAATGAACCTTTCTTGTAAACTCCCAGAACCATCCATTCAGTCTGGGATGGAATGGCCTCATCTTCCCCTGACTCTAGTTGATCTCTCACTAACACTACTCTTGAAGTGTGTGTGTGTCGACTTTTCTAGTGAAGGTCTCAGGGCACCATGTCAGACATCCATATACAACTTGTAGCAGATGTTTTCTTGATAAAAAAAACAAATTTAAAATAAGATGATACTATAACATTTGATCTATACATAGAGTTAAAATAAATATGCTTGCATCACATTATAAGTAGGATGTCGCTCCTATCTGCACCTTCAATACCTTGTGAAAGAGACCACTGGGAACAGACCCCCCCCCCCCAACAATTGCAAATGCCATTTTATGACATACTGACAAGTTTAACAACTTTGGCAATTCTAAGCAATCCTCAGGGTGACTTGAACGATGGTACATGACCATGCCATAGTGAGTATCCCTTATCAAATCCTGCTTAACAACCAATTTCTTCCTTAAAAGGCCTTCCTTCCCCAGTCTCCCTAGCCACCACAGTTCTAAAAGGAACAGTAGAGTTTTGAGCAACAATAAAAAACTGAAAGACAAAAAAAAATAATCTGCAGGGCAAGATGGATGATAAAAAAAAAATGGATGTGTGAAATGTATCTAAAAAAATAAGGGAAAAAAATGATACTGCCGTCAACCGTACTGCCTTCACCGCAGCATAATGACTCTAGTACAGCAAACAAATAAAGATTCCTTATTTTAGTTTTTTTTTTATATTCTCTCTTCTCCTCTCCCTGCCGCGCCTGGCAGCGGTGCACCGTCCATGGGCAGGAGAGACGAGGGGGGACCAGCAGAGGAGAAGGCCCCCCCCCAGGAGGGGCTCAGAGGTGGTGGTGGGTACAGTAATGGAGGTGGTTTCATATAGACTAGTAGTAGGTGTTGGTCTTATGGTGGTGTCCCGTAACAGCATGCTAGTTCCTGGCTGGTTTTCTCAGTCTGAATGGGTGAGGAAGGAGGTCTGAGGGGAGTGCTCCAGAGAACAGCCTGGCTCCGATACTGAACCCTGGGGAACCCCCTCCTCCTCTTCTAGACACCGTCGCTCCACCTCTCCTCTCTTCTCGTCTACACCAGCTGGTAGCCCGACCCGGACGTCTGGTCATACTCGATTGTGTACTGTGTGGTCCAGTCTATCGCCTTGGGCCGGATCAGGCCACAGCAGCGGATCTCAAAGAAGTCTATGAGGTTCCGTACACACCCATGACTACGGAGAGGGAGAGAAATTAAAATGTTGACATCATGACCAAATAACTACTTCTTCATGTGTTAGGTATCCATTGATACAAGTAGTAAACCATGTGAATCAGGTGAAGTTTTGGTAGGTAGCAGCTTTGCTAATATCAGGGGAATATTAACAAATGGGAATTCGGAGGATGATGCTAAATCATGCTAGCTACTGCCTGTAGCAAAAGTAAACAATGGATTATCGTGGATTATGTCAGTACTGGCCTACATAGACAACTCAAGGTAACATTCATTTCACCCAAACATGTAGGGCCCGTTTCCCCAGACACAGATTAGGCCTAGTGCTGGACCATAAAACACTTTCAACAGATCTCCACTGAGAATGCTTTTTAGTCCTGCACTAGGCTTCATCTGTGCCTGGGAAACGGGCCCGTAGATTGGATGAACCATCCCTCTAAGTAAGCACCAGAATGTACCCATTGTTACCATAACGGGAACAGTCAATATTGAGGGAATAAAAAACATTAAAAGGCAACGTTGTCCTGTACTGACCCAGGAACAGGTCAGTATTTCTGGGTAGGAGGACACAGATTGGCAGAGGCTCCTGAAGGGAGGGCTAGTACTCACTTGAAGGGGCTCTCGATGGAAGTGGCCGTTACTTTAAAGTGCTTGTATCTCCTGGCGTTCATCCTCTCGTTTGTGGTGATTCCCAGACCAGCAATCTGGAAGAGGGGCGGGCACACGCGCAGAACACAATGTCACAAATAGTTGTACAAAATAAATAAAAATGGACCTATCTATGGTATCACAACAAAGGGTCAAGATGAGGGTCGAGGATGTAAATGCATCCCATGGACAATTATGATTCTAAACAGGATATATGCTCCTGTCCTATGGGTCGTTCTAGCTGGGACCAGGCTTACTTTTACGTATCTCACCTGGCTAAATACAGGTTAAACATACAACCAATGGTCACTCTAACCTGGTAGAGCTGGCACATGATCAGCACAGCCACCCACATGAAGTGGAACACACTGTTGAGGAACATCCAGAACATCCAGGGAGAGCAGGAGGCGATCTGCGTCAGGTACAGCCAGAAACCATCCTTGGTGTAGTTGGTGGCGCAGTGGATCCTCCAGTCTGGGTAGAGGGGCAGAGAGGTTAGGGAAGAACCCTAGGGTGATAGAGAAGGACTAACGATTAAACCTGATCCTCCAGTCTGGGTAGAGGGGCAGAGAGGTTAGGGAAGAACCCTAGGGTGATAGAGAAGGACTGACGATTAAACATGATCCTCCAGTCTGGGTAGAGGGGCAGAGAGGTTAGGGAAGAACCCTAGGGTGAAGGACTGACGATTAAACCTGATCCTCCAGTCTGGGTAGAGGGGCAGAGAGGTTAGGGAAGAACCCTAGGGTGAAGGACTGACGATTAAACCTGATCCTCCAGTCTGGGTAGAGGGGCAGCGAGGTTAGGGAAGAACCCTAGGGTGATAGAGAACGACTGACGATTAAACCTGATCCCGCAGTCTGATTGACAAATGTATGAGTGATTACTTTGGCAACCTATGACTGGAAGGGTTTATAGAGTTTATAGAAATGAAATAACAGCACTAATAAAAGGATTAATGGACAAATGAAAGTAGTAACCAAAATGTGGTGTACCATAACCAATAGAGATGTTATTTTGTTATCTAACAATTTCAAAGACTTTACTGAGTTACAGTTCATAGAAGGGAATCAGTCAAATGAAATAAATTAAGGCCAAATGTATGGATTTCACATGACTGGGCAGTGGTGCAGCCAAACATCCTGTATACAGCTAGGTTGTTAACAGCTGTAGAATTATAAAGACATCATGGTGTGTAACTAGAATGAGAGGTGTGGTGGGGTGGTGTAACTAGAATGAGAGGTGTGGTGTGGTGGTGTAACTAGAATGAGGTGTGGTGTGGTGGTGTAACTAGAATGAGAGGTGTGGTGGGGTGGTGTAACTAGAATGAGAGGTGTGGTGGTGTAACTAGAATGAGGAGAGGTGTGGTGGTGTAACTAGAATGAGGTGTGGTGTGGTGGTGTAACTAGAATGAGGTGTGGTGTGGTGGTGTAACTAGAATGAGGTGTGGTGTGGTGGTGTAACTAGAATGAGGTGTGGTGTGGTGGTGTAACTAGAATGAGGTGTGGTGTGGTGGTGTAACTAGAATGAGGTGTGGTGTGGTGGTGTAACTAGAATGAGGTGTGGTGTGGTGGTGTAACTAGAATGAGGTGTGGTGTGGTGGTGTAACTAGAATGAGGTGTGGTGTGGTGGTGTAACTAGAATGAGGTGTGGTGTGGTGGTGTAACTAGAATGAGGTCTGGTGTGGTGGTGTAACTAGAATGAGGTGTGGTGAGGTGGTGTAACTAGAATGAGGTGTGGTGTGGTGGTGTAACTAGAATGAGGTGTGGTAGGGTGGTGTAACTAGAATGAGGTGTGGTAGGGTGGTGTAACTAGAATGAGGTGTGGTAGGGTGGTGTAACTAGAATGAGGTGTGGTAGGGTGGTGTAACTAGAATGAGGTGTGGTGGGTTGGGGTGTTCCACTCACAGCAGATACAGCCGTAGATCATCCAGCTGATCATGCAGAGCAGGAAGAACAGGTAACCCATGAAGTAGCGATGATTCCCACTTCCTGTTGACCGCACAATGAGAAAAGTGAGAGGGGGAGTTAAGCCTCATCTGTCTGGTCCCTCACTGTCCTCATCCCTCCCTCCCTCATGGTCCTCATCCCTCCTTCCCTCACGGTCCTCATCCCTCCCTCCCTCACGGTCCTCCTGGCTCCTCTCCAGGTCAAGACAAATGAGAGACGTAGAGAGAGAGAAGGAGAAAGAGAGTACAGTAGGATTGAAGGAGGCCAAGTAGTTGTCAGATCTGTCAGTCGGCTCGTTGGGTCATACTCAGATACATGACCAGGTGTGTGGGTCTGCTGCCAGTCACTGTTTGGACTAAAGGATGTGAGGGGGGGGGGCACCTGGCCAACACACTGAGGACCTCTAGGGACTAACTGGTAGTGCGTCTACGTCGCTGCCTGTCTGAAAGGCAAGCTCCATCCTGTCAGGCTCTTAGGGGCCAGCATGGACACTTTAGGACCCCCTTCCTTCCATCTCAAAGTTCACAGGCAGACATGTCTGGACACGTGTCAGCTGTTCATGAGGCCATCTGTCTGGAAGTCCAAACAGTCGAGGGAAAAACAGGCAGCTGCTGCTTCACGGCTAATAGAGCTGGGCAGCGTGCACACACACACACCTGTCTATATTCTGCCAGAACAGCTAATGAATTCATATGGGTGTCAGCTTGTTTATTTTTCTTAAAGAACCATGTGCTGCTTCTTAGGCTGGAATTCTGTGGACATAAATGACTATCAGCTGAACTAACTCCGGTTGCTGGGCTATGGGTTGTTGCTAAGCTAAATACTGCTGCTGGTGTTACACATACCGACACAGTTGCCCACCCAAGGGCAGTGGTGGTCGAACTTGGCGATACAGCGGTTGCACACGGCACAGTGTTTGGACCGGATGGGCTTCCTTATCTGTGTGGACAAATACAAATGTATTGAGGCTTGACAGAATGACAACGTTAAACCCAAACCATGCAAAACCCTTCAGTACATAATAAAATGAAGTCATTTCTTTACCAAACAAGTACTGCAGAATATGCTGAGATCCAGGCTTCCCGTCTCCGCCAGTTCAACAATAGTCTGGAGATGAGAGAGAGAGAGAGAGGTGAGAGAGAGAGAGGTGAGAGAGAGAGGTGAGAGACAGAGAGAGCGAGAGGTGAGAGAGAGGTGAGAGAGAGAGAGAGGTGAGAGAGAGGTGAGAGAGAGAGAGAGAGGTGAGAGAGAGAGAGGTGTTAACCAGAGGACCAGGCTCTGGTTAACACTACAGAGCACTAACGATGGTCTGGGCATTGCCCCCATCGTTAGTGCTCTGTAGTGTTAACCAGAACCTGGTCCACTGGTCTGGGCATTGCCCCCATCGTTAGTGCTCTGTAGTGTTAACCAGAACCTGGTCCACTGGTCTGGGCATTGCCCCCATCGTTAGTGCTCTGTAGTGTTAACCAGAGCCTGGTCCTCTGGTCTGGGCATTGCCCCCATCGTTAGTGCTCTGTAGTGTTAACCAGAACCTGGTCCACTGGTCTGGGCATTGCCCCCATCGTTAGTGCTCTGTAGTGTTAACCAGAACCTGGTCCACTGGTCTGGGCATTGCCCCCATCGTTAGTGCTCTGTAGTGTTAACCAGAACCTGGTCCACTGGTCTGGGCATTGCCCCCATCGTTAGTGCTCTGTAGTGTTAACCAGAACCTGGTCCACTGGTCTGGGCATTGCCCCCATCGTTAGTGCTCTGTAGTGTTAACCAGAGCCTGGTCCTCTGGTCTGGGCATTGCCCCCATCGTTAGTGCTCTGTAGTGTTAACCAGAGCCTGGTCCTCTGGTCTGGGCATTGCCCCCATCGTTAGTGCTCTGTAGTGTTAACCAGAGCCTGGTCCTCTACAGAGCACTAACGATGGGGGCTATTTTTAGCCCTCTCATCAATCCCACACAATGGGGATTGAGCTGGGGTCAGTAAAGAGCTGGATACCCTACTATACTCCATCAGTGTGTGCTAATGAGACACAACTCCCAGAGCTGTGGGGTGAGAGTGGATGCCTCTAGCACTGGGCCACTGGGTTGAACAATGTGTGTCACAAATTACATCCTATTCCCCATATAGTGTACTACTTTTGATTTGTAAAAAAACAATGGTGCAATGTGCCCAGCTCTCTAATCAAATTCTCAACTCAGGCACTTTTCATGCTCCCGGGGTGGTTTCCCTTAGGTACAGATCTAGGATCAGCTTCCCCAACCCTAACCATCAGTTGGAAAAAGGTTAAACTGACCCAAGATCAGTGTCTATGGGCAACCTCACCCAACTCTACTTGCCATTTCATAACAAAATGGTGGTGCATTGGTTAGTAGTATCGGCATGATGGCTAGTGCCAGCGTCATGGGCGGTACACGCGTCATGGGCGGTGCCCGCGCCATGGGCAGTGCCCGCGCCATGGGTAGTGCCCGCGTCATGGGTAGTGCCCGCGTCATGGGTAGTGCCAGCGTCATGGGTAGTGCCAGCGTCATGGGTAGTGCCAGCGTCATGGTAGTGCCCGCGTCATGGTAGTGCCCGCGTCATGGGTAGTGCCCGCGCCATGGGTAGTGCCCGCGCCATGGGTAGTGCCCGCGCCATGGGTAGTGCCCGCGCCATGGGTAGTGCCCGCGCCATGGGTAGTGAGAGTCATGGGTAGTACCAGCGTCATGGGTAGTGAGAGTCATGGGTAGTACCAGCGTCATGGGTGGTACCAGCGTCATGGGCGGTACACGCGTCATGGGCGGTACACGCGTCATGGGTAGCGCCAGCGTCATGGGTAGTGCCCGCGCCATGGGTAGTGCCAGCGTTTACCTTTTTCTTCTGCTCCTCTGAGGCTTTGATGATCCCGGGGTCTGATTTCCAGGACTTGCCGAAGTTGTAGAACAGACAGACACTGTTCAGGAGGAAAGGCAGGTGGACGGTGGCAAACGGGAGATGTACAGAGGAGTTAAGGAGGATGGCTGATTGGCTGAAAGGTGACTACAGCTCTTAAAGGGATAGTTCACTCAAATAACACAATTATATTTTGGTTTCACATCCTGTCAGTAGACAAGGTCAGACAGAAAATGCTTTTTATATACTTCCACACTATGAGGTTGAATAATACTGTGAAATTGTGAAAATGATGATAATGCCCTTATAGTGTAAGGGCTGTTTGAAAAGACTGCCTGAAACTTCAGCCTGCTTTGGCGTGATGGCGTTTTGGCTTGCCTGGTAACATCAAAAGGTGCTAACTTGGACAATAGACCAATAAGAAAAAGAGTTCCACAGCTCTTTGCCAATAACAGGTCGTTTTCAGTTTTCCCTACTCAGACTGCTCCCAGACAGTCCTAACAATATTCTTGCTTGAGAAATTACTATTTGTTATGACACTATCTATTCTTTTTGACATAAAAAAAAAACAATCACATAAGGTACTTAATTGTTACACAGAAATTATTTGACAAAGTTAAAAACAGCTGCATTGGACCTAGACGGCTGTGCTGGCTCTGACAAGCCATAGTGACATCATCCAGACAGAGGGTGTGTCCCAAATGGCACCCTATTTTCTACGTAATGCACTACATCGGCCAGAGTCCTATGGGCCCTGGTCTAAAATAGTGCACTATAAAGGGAATAGGGTGCCATTAGGGACGCAAAAAGACTCGCCCTCCGCCCACTCCAGCCTATGAGGAAAGCAGCTCCAGTGGAAGCTTGACTCATACTCTCACCCAACCCGAGTCCCGAGTCCCTCAGACACGCGTCATCATTTGCACAGGAAACGCAATGGAGTGAGTCTAACCAAAGGGAGTGGTCAGGCTTAACCCTAAAATGCCAATGTTGATCCATACAATCTCTTGTATCTAGAACCCAAGTTTACTTTTCACAGGGCCTGTAGTCATTTAATCAGGAACTACAAATGAAAAGAATCCCATAAACCTCCTTAGGAATTACAGCTTCAGAATTGTATTTGCATAGAATGTATTCTTGTATTTAGGAAATGCCTACACCCAAGGTCTACTGGCATTCCTCTGTGCATTTTAACCACACATTAACACATCTCCCACAGTGTGGAGTTAGAATGTTGATTCTATACATGAGAGAAACATGTCTGATTGACTGACTAAATAAACTTTAGATTATGGAGTTGGCTTGAAGTCATTAATTATTGACTTGAGCCGTTTCAAGTCTGTATGGCCATCTAGTGATTAGGGTGTGTGTGTGTGTGTGTGTGTGGGGGGGAGAAGAGTTAGTGGGACACAAGGACATCTGTGGGCTGGTAACGTAAACAAGGATTTCCTCAATTATAGTGGGGGTGGAGTGAAGTCACGGCATGACAAACAACTAGATTCCAGGAAGGAAACTCGGAGCCATATGGCCCCCCCCAGAGCCCTACATAGGACATAGGGTGGCATTAGCATCTCGGGGCAACTTCCCCCTACAGTATGGTCTCAGCCATACTCTACAGTGCTTTCAGTCTCTAAAAGCTGAATGAGGTCATAAATCTGTATAATTATCAGCAAAAGAAGTCTGGGCGCTTTAATGACCTCTTCCTCTGTAGGTCTATCTAGCTACTTCATAAGATAAACACTTCAAATTAACTATGTGGGGCTGCATCCCAAATGGAACCCTATTAATCCCCATATAGTGTAGAGGAACATAGTGAATTTCCATATAAAGTAGTGCACTACAAAGGGAACAAGGTGACACTAGGGATTCATGCATGGAAGTCCTTATCGCCTCACTAAATCAATGGGCCGTGATACTGTCGGCACGGAGCCGGTAATTCTTACAGTGATCAATGGAGATTCTCATATGGACGACGCTTCAATGTTTCCCTTGAGGCCTTGTTGTGTACGCCCTCCCCGTAGCAGCTATTAGTCTTTGGAATGGCTTAGGAGAAGAGGTGTTACACAAGATGGGCCAAACAAAAGGGTCATGCCAAGAATGTATCAAGCATGCTGATTTAAGGAGACTAATGGTGTTGACAGTGTCCATACAGCTCCGGGGTGAAATTTCTCCTATGTACAGATCTAGGATCAGCTGTACCTCCCACAATCCTAACCTTAACCATTACTATGGACATTTCAAAATTGACAAGAGATCAGCATCTCGGGGCAACTACCCTCTACACCTCTTTACAGTGTGGTGTAGGGTGGGGTAGTCAGGGTGTCACTGAACGTCATCATTGTCTGGCTGAAGACTGAATGTCCTCCTAAAAGAACACATCACAGGACCAGCTCAGTCTCCAACTAATAGACTTATACTATCTCCTCCTCCTCCAGTCTCCTACTAATAACTTCTACTCTCTCCTCCTCCTCCAGTCTCCTACTAATAACTTCTACTCTCTCCTCCTCCTCTAATCTCCTACTTATAGACTTCTACTCTTTCCTCCTCCAGTCTCATACTAATAACTTCTACTCTTTCCTCCTCCTCCTCCAGTCTCCTACTAATACTTCTACTCTCTCCTCCTCCTCCAGTCTCCTACTAATAGACTTCTACTCTCTCCTCCTCCTCCAGTCTCCTACTAATACTTCTACTCTCTCCTCCTCCTCCCCCAGTCTCCTACTAATAGACTTCTACTCTCTCCTCCTCCTCCAGTCTCCTACTAATAGACTTCTACTCTCTCCTCCTCCTCCAGTCTCCTACTAATAGACTTCTACTCTCTCCTCCTCCCCCAGTCTCCTACTAATAGACTTCTACTCTCTCCTCCTCCCCCAGTCTCCTACTAATAGACTTGTACTCTCTCCTCCTCCTCCAGTCTCCTACTAATAGACTTCTACTCTCTCCTCCTCCCCCAGTCTCCTACTAATAGACTTCTACTCTCTCCTCCTCCCCCAGTCTCCTACTAATAGACTTCTACTCTCTCCTCCTCCCCCAGTCTCCTACTAATAGACTTCTACTCTCTCCTCCTCCAGTCTCCTACTAATAGACTTCTACTCTCTCCTCCTCCCCCAGTCTCCTACTAATAGACTTCTACTCTCTCCTCCTCCTCCAGTCTCCTACTAATACTTCTACTCTCTCCTCCTCCTCCAGTCTCCTACTAATAGACTTCTACTCTCTCCTCCTCCTCCAGTCTCCTACTAATACTTCTACTCTCTCCTCCTCCTCCAGTCTCCTACTAATAGACTTCTACTCTCTCCTCCTCCTCCAGTCTCCTACTAATAGACTTCTACTCTCTCCTCCTCCAGTCTCCTACTAATAGACTTCTACTCTCTCCTCCTCCTCCCCCAGTCTCCTACTAATAGACTTCTACTCTCTCCTCCTCCTCCCCCAGTCTCCTACTAATAGACTTCTACTCTCTCCTCCTCCTCCAGTCTCCTACTAATAGACTTCTACTCTCTCCTCCTCCTCCCCCAGTCTCCTACTAATAGACTTCTACTCTCTCCTCCTCCTCCCCCAGTCTCCTACTAGACTTCTACTCTCTCCTCCTCCCCCAGTCTCCTACTAAGACTTCTACTCTCTCCTCCTCCCCCAGTCTCCTACTATTTCAGTAACAATAAAACTGTGGTGACCCAGTAGTTGTAACTACTTTAAGGAGAAACGCTTTTCTCCTTTGAGTCCCATGTAGAAGATGTGTGCTGGGGCTGAAAAGACTCTCCTTTGAGTCCCATGTAGAAGATGTGTGCTGGGGCTGAAAAGACTCTCCTTTGAGTCCCATGTAGAAGATGTGTGCTGGGGCTGAAAAGACTCTCCTTTGAGTCCCATGTAGAAGATGTGTGCTGGGGCTGAAAAGACAACCGGTTGGGGCCCCACCAACGACACTTGATCTTGTTTTAAAGGATAACCAGTCTGTAGTAGCAGACTGAAAACCAGGAGGAGACAAAGTCAGAGATACCAAGCCCACACCTGGACGTCAATGCAGACACAAAGCCTAGACAAAGGCCAAGCCGCCTCCACTGATTACTATTGCAGAGACGTCGCATGACTGCCTCACAACAACCACAAACCACCACCGCACAACCACCACAAAACTACCGCACAACCACCACCGCACCACAACCACCACAAAACTACCGTACAACCACCACCGCACCACAACCACCACAAAACTACCGTACAACCACCGCACCACAACCAACACAAAACTACCGTACAACCACCACCGCACCACAACCACCACAAAACTACCATACAACCACCACCGCACCACAACCACCACAAAACTACCGTACAACCACCGCACCACAACCAACACAAAACTACCGTACAACCACCACCGCACCACAACCACCACAAAACTACCATACAACCACCACCGCACCACAACCACCACAAAACTACCGTACAACCACCACCGCACCACAACCACCACAAAACTACCGTACAACCACCGCACCACAACCAACACAAAACTACCGTACAACCACCACCGCACCACAACCACCACAAAACTACCATACAACCACCACCGCACCACAACCAACACAAAACTACCGTACAACCACCGCACCACAACCAACACAAAACTACCGTACAACCACCACCGCACCACAACCACCACAAAACTACCATACAACCACCACCGCACCACAACCACCACAAAACTACCGTACAACCACCGCACCACAACCAACACAAAACTACCGTACAACCACCACCGCACCACAACCACCACAAAACTACCATACAACCACCACCGCACCACAACCGCACCACAACCAACACAAAACTACCGTACAACCACCACCGCACCACAACCATCACCGCACCACAACCACCACAAAACTACCGTACAACCACCACCGCACCACAACCACCACAAAACTACCGTACAACCACCACCGCACCACAACCAACACAAAACTACCGCACAACCACCACAAAACTACCGTACAACCACCGCACCACAACCAACACAAAACTACCGTACAACCACCACCGCACCACAACCACCACAAAACTACCATACAACCACCACCGCACCACAACCGCACCACAACCAACACAAAACTACCGTACAACCACCACCGCACCACAACCATCACCGCACCACAACCACCACAAAACTACCGTACAACCACCACCGCACCACAACCACCACAAAACTACCGTACAACCACCACCGCACCACAACCACCACAAAACTACCGTACCACCACCGCACCACAACCAACACAAAACTACCGTACAACCACCACCGCACCACAACCACCACAAAACTACCATACAACCACCACCGCACCACAACCAACACAAAACTACCGTACAACCACCACCGCACCACAACCATCACCGCACCACAACCACCACAAAACTACCGTACAACCACCACCGCACCACAACCACCACAAAACTACCATACAACCACCACCGCACCACAACCATCACCGCACCACAACCACCACAAAACTACCGTACAACCACCACCGCACCACAACCACCACAAAACTACCGTACAACCACCACCGCACCACAACCACCACAAAACTACCGTACAACCACCACCGCACCACAACCACCACCTCACCACAACCACCACAAAACTACCATACAACCACCACCTCACCACAACCACCACAAAACTACCGTACAACCACCACCGCACCACAACCATCACAACCACCACAAAACTACCGTACAACCACCACCGCACCACAACCACCACAAAACTACCGTACAACCACCACCGCACCACAACCACCACAAAACTACCGTACAACCACAGCTGTATCAGATTCAACCCAGATCACAACAATCAGACATTGAGACTACATGTGACCAACTGGGTACGGACCTCGGTCTACTGCGCGAGCCAAGACTGTGCTAGCCCGCTGAGCTACAGCCAAGGCATTAACTCAGAGAGCTAACGCGAGTCTTCGGGTCTCAGGCAAGGTTACCACCTCAGTTACATAACACCACTTCCCAAAGAGGCACAGTTGGACTGGAGTGAGGAGGGACTGCTGGAGTTTGTGAATGCTCTGGGGTGTAGTTTGCCCTAGGCACAGATGAGGTAGGATCAGCTTCCCCTCCCCCAATCTTAACCATTAGTGGGGAAAATGCTAAACTGACCCAAGATCAGCGTCTAGCGTCAACTTCACCCTACTCCATTTAGGAATCCAGTCATCCCTTGCTGTAGCCGTCTACTGTTCTGAGTTGCCAGTTTTCAGTACATGATGAGGTGCAGGCTACTGTTAACAGTGACTACGTGGACTTAGATATTCTTTGGATAGAACAGCCTTTGAGAGGACATCTCAATGGGCTGATTGGCTGTTGGGCAAGAGGTGAGACTGGAAAAACCTGCCTGACTATTAAATCTCAAAGCTGCATCACACAAGAGACCTGTGTATAGGTGTGAATTCCACTTACACTCATAGTGGTGGCTTATGTGAACTCTCCCAGATCAATGTTCCCATGAAAGACAAACAATTGTAACCAGAGGGAAACTGGTAACAAGACAGCCCCTGTTGAAAAAGCAGGAGAGGTTACAAGCGATTGACAGAGAGGTAGACGGGGAGCAGAGCAGCAGATCCAAGGAAACGAGCAACATCATGCAGATGAAATGGACTGAAGAAACACTCCTCTCCCATCAGCAGTCAAATGAGGCAGATAAGAGACCAACCCTCCTGACTTTAAATGGGGCATTCAGCAGTTTCAGACCTGGTAAGGGAATTTTCCATGACCAAAAAGCGACTGGAGGAGCCATCTTGGAGCTACAGAAACACATTGATCCCACAAGTCGCTTCATCGGGTCTGACTCAGTCAGCTGTGCTGAACCCTCAACAGTGTTGTGCACATCTTAACACTCAGTATTCATTAAAGACTGTCTCCACACAGAGCTGAAAGCACACCGAGTTCAGTGATACAACCTCTTATCTGGACAGGGGACTATTCATTTGGCAAAGAGCGAGCCTAGCTTTATACAGGAGGCTTGAAACTTCAGCACCCCAGAGCACCTAGGACAACAGTTTCCCTCACTTCTTCACCGTCCACCTGTCTTATCTGGACAGGGGACTATTCATATTGAAAAGAGCGAGCTCAGCTTTATACAGGAGGCTTGAAACTTCAGCAACCCAGAGCACCTAGGACAACCTTTCCCTCACCTCTTCACCGTCCACCTGTCTTATCTGGACAGGGGACTATTCATATTGAAAAGAGCGAGCTCAGCTTTATACAGGAGGCTTGAAACCTCAGCACCCCAGAGCACCTAGGACAACCTTTCCCTCACCTCTTCACCGTCCACCTGTCTTATCTGGACAGGGGACTATTCATATTGAAAAGAGCGAGCTCAGCTTTATACAGGAGGCTTGAAACCTCAGCACCCCAGAGCACCTAGGACAACCTTTCCCTCACCTCTTCACCGTCCACCTGTCTTATCTGGACAGGGGACTATTCATATGGAAAAGAGTGAGCCTAGCTTTATACAGGAGGCTTGAAACCTCAGCAACCCCAGAGCACCGAGGACAACCTTTCCCTCACCTCTTCACCGTCCACCTGTCTTATCTGGACAGGGGACTATTCATATGGAAAAGAGTGAGCCTAGCTTTATACAGGAGGCTTGAAACTTCAGCACTCCAGAGCACCTAGGACAACCTTTCCCTCACCTCTTCACTGTCCACCTGTCTTATCTGGACAGGGGACTATTCATATGGAAAAGAGTGAGCCTAGCTTTATACAGGAGGCTTGAAACCTCAGCACCCCAGAGCACCTAGGACAACAGTTTCCCTCACCTCTTCACCGTCCGTGAGAGAATCAGTGCAGTTTGCAGGGGAAGTGAACTATATGGGAATAGATCTAGAGGAGATAGTGTCTTGTCTGAGAAATTAGACTGCAATGTTACTCCACAAGCCTCTGAAAAGGATCCGGGGGAGGGGGGGGGGGCATTATATGACTTTTTGATCCAAGTTACCACAGAAATTGTCCGGCCTCTTGTCATAATCAACAAACTCCAAACAACCAGTATGGTTGCATCACAAGTGCCTCTGATGTCAACTGTGACACAAATGCAATGGTGTTTAGCATATAGAAATAATGAGTCTGCCTCCAACTGAAACATTTGCATTGTCTTGTGGGCCAGAAGTTGTACACAACAGTAAAGAGCCCTTGAGGGTGATATGATGCTCTCTGCACTGTAGTCTGAGAGGCAGGCCAATGCTCTTTAGCTGACCTCACACTCCAGTGCACTGTGGGTAATCATGACCAGAGGGGTTCCAGATGGAAGAAGGGAAAGCCCATCTGTCTGTTTGGAATAGGCTGCAGTTTGACTGACACTCTAATCGACCAATAGCCACAGGGGAGATATTCATACACTTTTGCTCTCAGTCAAAACCCATCAATTCCCAGAAGCCACCTCCCTCCCCGATGAAAGAATTGATTGTTAGGAGGTGAATATTGACACACACAGCTGTCTTGCCAGGTGGCGCTGTGAACGAAAGGCCCTTGTACAGCACAGCAGCTCACTGATGTGATCATGGTTGGAATGAGAAAAGGCAGAGGAAACCAGGAGACTCTTATTGTAAAGGATATCAATCCAGAACCAGTAGAACCAGGTCACGTACATCCAGAACTTGGTTGCCAGGTAGATTCCCAGGGGCAGGGCGCTGTGCATGGAGTGGTCAAAGAAAGACCTGAGGAGGAGGGAGGGAGGGGAAATCACTGTTAGGTTTACAGAGAAATAAACCCAGCCCTAACCTGCTGGGATGTCTCAGGTTTACAGAGAAATAAACCCAGCCCTAACCTGCTGGGATGTCTCAGGTTTACAGAGAAATAAACCCAGCCCTAACCTGCTGGGATGTCTCAGGTTTACAGAGAAATAAACCCAGCCCTAACCTGTTGGGATGTCTCAGGTTTACAGAGAAATAAACCCAGCCCTAACCTGCTGGGATGTCTCAGGTTTACAGAGAAATAAACCCAGCCCTAACCTGCTGGGATGTCTCAGGTTTACAGAGAAATAAACCCAGCCCTAACCTGCTGGGATGTCTCAGGTTTACAGAGAAATAAACCCAGCCCTAACCTGCTGGGATGTCTCAGGTTTACAGAGAAATAAACCCAGCACTAACCTGCTGGGATGTCTCAGGTTTACAGAGAAATAAACCCAGCACTAACCTGCTGGGCTGTCTCAGGTTTAGAGAGAAATAAACCCAGCCCTAACCTGCGGTGATGTCTCAGGTTTACAGAGAAATAAACCCAGCACTAACCTGCTGGGATGTCTCAGGTTTACAGAGAAATAAACCCAGCCCTAACCTGCTGGGATGTCTCAGGTTTACAGATAAATAAACCCAGCCCTAACCTGCGGTGATGTCTCAGGTTTACAGAGAAATAAACCCAGCACTAACCTGCTGGTATGTCTCAGGTTTACAGAGAAATAAACCCAGCCCTAACCTGTTGGGATGTCTCAGGTTTACAGAGAAATAAACCCAGCCCTAACCTGCTTGGATGTCTCAGGTTTACAGAGAAATAAACCCAGCCCTAACCTGTTGGGATGTCTCAGGTTTACAGAGAAATAAACCCAGCCCTAACCTGCTGGGATGTCTCAGGTTTACAGAGAAATAAACCCAGCCCTAACCTGCTGGGATGTCTCAGGTTTACAGAGAAATAAACCCAGCCCTAACCTGCTGGGATGTCTCAGGTTTAGAGAGAAATAAACCCAGCCCTATCCTGCTGGGATGTCTCAGGTTTAGAGAGAAATAAATCCAGCCCTAACCTGTTGGGATGTCTCAGGTTTACAGATAAATAAACCCAGCCCTAACCTGCTGGGATGTCTCAGGTTTACAGATAAATAAACCCAGCCCTAACCTGCTGGGATGTCTCAGGTTTACAGATAAATAAACCCAGCCCTAACCTGCTGGGATGTCTCAGGTTTACAGAGAAATAAACCCAGCCCTAACCTGCTGGGATGTCTCAGGTTTACAGAGAAATACACCCAGCCCTAACCTGTTGGTATGTCTCAGGTTTACAGAGAAATAAACCCAGCACTAACCTGCTGGGATGTCTCAGGTTTACAGATAAATAAACCCAGCCCTAACCTGCTGGGATGTCTCAGGTTTACAGAGAAATAAACCCAGCCCTAACCTGCTGGGATGTCTCAGGTTTACAGAGAAATAAACCCAGCCCTAACCTGCTGGGATGTCTCAGGTTTACAGAGAAATAAACCCAGCCCTAACCTGTTGGTATGTCTCAGGTTTACAGAGAAATAAACCCAGCCCAAACCTGCTGAAATGTGTGTGTGTGTGACGTACTTGGAGAGGAACTGCACAGTGACCCACACGCCACAGTACATGAGGCCCTTGAGGAGCCAGGAGTCGATGTCCAGGTCAGCGATGAAGCCCACCAGCCAGATCACCAGGAAGGGGGTCCCCAACATGATCTTCTGTCTGAACTCCTGGGAGAGGACCAGAGATAGAGGGAGGGAAGAGAGGAAGAGGAGGAGAGGTCAAACAGGAAGGCAGCGATGCACTGTAGACTGTGTAACCTTATTACATAAACAATAGTGTCAAATCAAATCACATTTCATTTGACACGTGCCGAGTACAACAGGTGATACAACAGGTGACTAGTGTCATAGAGTGGCTGGGTGACTAGTGTCAGAGCGTGGCTGGGTGACTAGTGTCAGAGCGTGGCTGGGTGACTAGTGTCAGAGCGTGGCTGGGTGACTAGTGTCAGAGCGTGGCTGGGTGACTAGTGCCAGAGCGTGGCTGGGTGACTAGTGTCAGAGCGTGGCTGGGTGACTAGTGTCAGAGTGTGGCTGGGTGACTAGTGCCAGAGCGTGGCTGGGTGACTAGTGTCAGAGCGTGGCTGGGTGACTAGTGTCAGAGCGTGGCTGGGTGACTAGTGCCAGAGCGTGGCTGGGTGACTAGTGCCAGAGCGTGGCTGGGTGACTAGTGCCAGAGCGTGGCTGGGTGACTAGTGTCAGAGCGTGGCTGGGTGACTAGTGTCAGAGCGTGGCTGGGTGACTAGTGTCAGAGCGTGGCTGCGTGACAGTAGCTAATGGGGCCTCCCTATGGAGTGCTATCTAAAGATGTACCTTGACAACCTACACCATCCAGTGCGACAGCGTATGAATTTGAAAGACAACAGAAATGCAAAGTCAAGAAGCAAAACTTTGGAAAACACAAGATACAAGCGTAACTAATTGGTGCTTTGTGCTCCTCCTGTCCCAACGAGCAGGGGTGGTTAGATCACATGACTTGGAGAGACTGATTAGGGCTCTGGGGTGAAGTACAGATCTAGGATCAGCTTCCATTCCCCCAAACCCAACCTTAACTATTAGTGGAGAAAATGCTGATCTGACCCAAGATCACCATCTAGGGGCAAATTCTCCTTCTGCCATGATTAGGGTCTTGACACAATCCTCATGTCTGTCCGTACAGAAAAACTGCTCGATTCCTCAGACTCCAAGAAATCACTACCTTGGATGGGCAATTACTTCAAGACAGAGGCCAGGGAAGGTCTGAATAGAGTGTTAGCTTTGGTCTGTCTGTCTCACGTCAACAACAGGGCAGCAACTAGGCCTGAAGGTGCTCTTTTTAGGGTCTGGGATTGCTGGCTGGAAAGACAGGTGGCAGAAGGCTTTTTAGAGACAGAGGGACAATGGTGGTGTTACACATAGCCTTGCATGCTTACACAAATAAGTGTATGTGTGTCTGAGTGAGTGTGTGAGCCTGCATGCTTGTGTATGTCCACTCAGTCTCCTCCCTGGTCTCTACCTTGTCCATCTTCAGCTTCTTCAGGTAGCCAGGACTGTCGTAACCCTTGGCCTGCCGAGCCTCCTGTAAATGGTTGACCATCCAGACGTTTTTCCTCTGCTTGGCCAGGTCCAGCGGCGTCTCACCCTGGAGGAATACAGAGGAATACAGCCAGAGGATCACCACGGTAACAAACCAGCTAATCACCACGGTAACAATCCAACACAGAGAGCGCCTAATTCAGACAGCTAGGTAGTACCAGATTATAGGACAGCTGAGGACACAGGAACAAAGGATGGACACTAAACAGTAGGATAGGAGAAAGACCATAGGTTGGACACTAAACACTGGTGGTGATCTGGGTATTCTAATTGGCCACACTGGATAATAATGCTCCAGCTTTCAAGTTATGTCAGGACAGCTATAAAAGGATAACCAGATACAGGACAGCTATTAAAATGCTAACCAGATACAGGACAGCTATTAAAAGGATAACCAGATACAGGACAGCTATTAAAAGGATAACCAGATACAGGACAGCTATTAAAAGGCTAACCAGATACAGGACAGCTATTAAAAGGCTAACCAGATACAGGACAGCTATTAAAGGCTAACCAGATACAGGACAGCTATTAAAAGGCTAACCAGATACAGGACAGCTATTAAAGGCTAACCAGATCCAGGACAGCTATTAAAAGGCTAACCAGATACAGGACAGCTATTAAAGGCTAACCAGATACAGGACAGCTATTAAAAGGCTAACCAGATACAGGACAGCTATTAAAGGCTAACCAGATACAGGACAGCTATTAAAGGCTAACCAGATACAGGACAGCTATTAAAATGCTAACCAGATACAGGACAGCTATTAAAAGGCTAACTAGATACAGGACAGCTATTAAAAGGCTAACCAGATACAGGACAGCTATTAAAAGGCTAACCAGATACAAGCATGTGATACAGGTCAGAAGTTAGTAGGAGACATTTGGGCCTTCAATAACATGCTCTGGAGTGACATTTCCCAGTAGGTACAGATCTAGGATCAGCTTCTCCTCCCTCAATCCTAAACTTAACAATTAGGGGGAGATACAAAGCTGTCCCAAGATCAGCTGCACAGCCGCCTCACCTTGATGTTCTGTGCGTCCACATTGGAGTTGGAGTCCAGCAGCAGGGTGATGACTGTAGTGTTGCCGGCCAGCACGGCCCAGTGCAGAGCCGTGTTTTTGTGGTACTTGTCACCCAGGTTGACCGACACATTGAAGGTCAGCAGTAGCCGGGTGGGGTCCACGCTGTTAGGACGGGACAAAGTTCAAAGTTCAAGTGCAAAGCCTTTATGGTCTATTTATGAGAGTGGCCTTTATGGTCTATTTATGAATTACCGACACAGGTGAAGTTTAGTGGCTATTTAAATATTAGCCCACTACACATTCTTTTTGTGCTTTTAGTATCAGTCTCTTATCTGTCTATTATCCATGTCTAAATGTTGGGTATCTAGATGGGCATTCCATGTCTAAATGTTGGGTATCTAGATGGGCATTCCATTTCTAAACGTTGGGTATCTAGATGGGCATTCCATTTCTAAATGTTGGGTATCTAGATGGGCATTCCATGTCTAAATGTTGGGTATCTAGATGGGCATTCCATTTCTAAATGTTGGGTATCTAGATGGGCATTCCATTTCTAAATGTTGGGTATCTAGATGGGCATTCCATTTCTAAATGTTGGGTATCTAGATGGGCATTCCATTTCTAAATGTTGGGTATCTAGATGGGCATTCCATTTCTAAATGTTGGGTATCTAGATGGGCATTCCATGTCTAAATGTTGGGTATCTAGATGGGCATTCCATGTCTAAATGTTGGGTATCTAGATGGGCATTCCATGTCTAAATGTTGGGTATCTAGATGGGCATTCCATGTCTAAATGTTGGGTATCTAGATGGGCATTCCATGTCTAAATGTTGGGTATCTAGATGGGCATTCCATGTCTAAATGTTGGGTATCTAGATGGGCATTCCATGTCTAAATGTTGGGTATCTAGATGGGCATTCCATGTCTAAATGTTGGGTATCTAGATGGGCATTCCATGTCTAAATGTTGGGTATCTAGATGGGCATTCCATGTCTAAATGTTGCGTATCTAGATGGGCATTCCATGTCTAAATGTTGCGTATCTAGATGGGCATTCCATTTCTAAACGTTGCGTATCTAGATGGGCATTCCATGTCTAAATGTTGCGTATCTAGATGGGCATTCCATTTCTAAACGTTGCGTATCTAGGTGGGCATTCCATTTCTAAACGTTGCGTATCTAGGTGGGCATTCCATTTCTAAACGTTGCGTATCTAGGTGGGCATTCCATTTCTAAACGTTGCGTATCTAGGTGGGCATTCCATTTCTAAACGTTGCGTATCTAGTTGGGCATTCCATTTCTAAACGTTGCGTATCTAGTTGGGCATTCCATTTCTAAACGTTGCGTATCTAGTTGGGCATTCCATTTCTAAACGTTGCGTATCTAGTTGGGCATTCCATTTCTAAATGTTGCGTATCTAGATGGGCATTCCATTTCTAAATGTTGCGTATCTAGATGGGCATTCCATTTCTAAATGTTGCGTATCTAGATGGGCATTCCATTTCTAAATGTTGCGTATCTAGATGGGCATTCCATTTCTAAATGTTGCGTATCTAGATGGGCATTCCATTTCTAAATGTTGCGTATCTAGATGGGCATTCCATTTCTAAATGGGCATGGATTTCTGTTTGTGTGACCGCTTTGTGAGTTTAAATTAACTTGGTGTATTATGGCTAGATGGGGAAAGGCTAGGATGTAAGTAGGATATGGGTGAACGCATGACACACACACACACACACACACCTGTGTGTCCTGTAAGCTGCCCACATCAAGGGAGTCATTCCATTCTGATCCATCATGTCCACATCCTATAGGAGGAGAGGGAGAAAGAGCACATGGTCACAAACCCCCAATAAACACAGAGAAGACCGACACTGTGCTTCTTTGAAGATGCTACTGAACAGTTCCAGGAAAAACCTGGCAGGGCTGACAATGTGGAATGCAGGTTTTGAAAACTAACGAAACAACGCCTCCTGGTGGTGGAAAACGAATGAAACAACGCCCCCCCCCCCCCAGGTGGTGGGAAACTAATGAAACAACGCCCCCCCAGGTGTTGGGAAACTAATGAAACAACGCCCCCCCCCCCCCCAGGTGGTGGGAAACTAATGAAACAACGCCCCCCCCCCCCAGGTGGTGGGAAACTAATGAAACAACGCCCCCCCCCCCCCCCAGGTGGTGGGAAACTAATGAAACAACGCCCCCCAGGTGGTGGGAAACTAATGAAACAACGCCCCCCGGGTGGTGGGAAAGTAATGAAACAACGCCCCCCCAGGTGTGGGAAACTAATGAAACAACGCCCCCCCAGGTGGTGGGAAACTAATGAAACAACGCCCCCCCAGGTGGTGGGAAACTAATGAAACAACGCCCCCCCAGGTGGTGGGAAACTAATGAAACAACGCCCCCCCCAGGTGGTGGGAAACTAATGAAACAACGCCCCCCCCCAGGTGGTGGGAAAGTAATGAAACAACGCCCCCCCCCAGGTGGTGGGAAACTAATGAAACAACGCCCCCCCCCAGGTGGTGGGAAAGTAATGAAACAACGCCCCTGGTGGCCGACAACAACATCTCCTGAGATTTGAATAAGCGAGAAAAGCTTTAAAATAAAAAACTGTTTCAGTTCTGCTGCGATCAGAATAAATATAACACAGGGGTGACGTCACAGTAAATCTAATGAACGCACGCTGCATGACCCCTAACCCCTTGTGGAGATCTGAGAGGATTTCAGAGATTTAAGAATTATGGAAATATCTCCACAATGCCCTCTAAAAGGCTAAGCAGGATTTTTACAATATTGCTTCCACCTATCAGTCTCTCAGATCTACACAAGTACACAGGAAGTAGGGGTTAGGGGCTCATTTGCAAATTGGGACATACCTGTCCCTTGGCGATGAGGTAGGCCACGATGGAGGTGTGTCCGAACTGGGCAGCCAGGTGGACACAGCTGCAGCCCTCTCCGTCGATGAGCGAGGGGTCGGACCCATACTTCAGCAGCTGTACCACCATGGAGAGGTGGCCCTGTCTGTGGACACACACAACATCATTATGTTGTTGAGCACAAGAACTAACTGGTATTACGTGATATTAGCATTTAGACATGTTTCTGGGTTTTGTTTTGTTTAAAGGATCAATCTGTAACTTTCATCTGCAGCACAGAAGAAACTAGCCAACCCCCCTTAATAACCCCCCCATTATTAACAGCAGGAATGGACATGACAGATTGCACCAATAATAACTACATGTAAAGTCTCTGGGGGTTTTGTAGGTAGGAAATGGTTTGAGTCGCCGAGCTGACTAGGTGAAGTCTGTCCATGTGCCCTTGAGCAAGGCACTGAACCCTAAATGCTCCTGTAAGTCGCTCTGGATAAGAGTGTCTGTTAAATGAATAAAATATAATAGAAATGAAAGACACCACATCCAATTGAGAGATGCTTAATAAGAAGATTGATGCACTAGATACTTAACCAAACACAATCCTCAACAACATTGTAATTAGGTCCTTTCACAATACTATATTCACAATACTACACATACATCTCATATAGAAAGTGTCAGTGACCCGACAGATGGGCTCCACCCCCATCTACTGTGAAAGGTCACTAGCAGGGAGGGGGGCTGCCGACAAAGCCGTGAGGCCTGGCTAGGTATCGGCCCCCGGCTAGGGATGGCTGCCCCCTGCTGATCATATGAATAATGCAGTAGAAAGCTCGCTGACAGGGGTGAGGACAGGCAGTACTGGGACTTCATACAACCCTGAAGGTCTCGTGTGACTTGGGGGGAAAGGACTTCAGCAGAAACACGCCCTATGACACCCACACAGGGGAAAGGACTTCAGCAGAAACATGCCCTATGACACCCACACAGGGGAAAGGACTTCAGCAGAAACACGCCCTATGACACCCACACAGGGGAAAGGACTTCAGCAGAAACACGCCCTATGACACCCACACAGGGGAAAGGACTTCAGCAGAAACACGGCCTATGACACCCACACAGGGGAAAGGACTTCAGCAGAAACATGCCCTATGACACCCACACAGGGGAAAGGACTTCAGCAGAAACACGCCCTATGACACCCACACAGGGGAAAGGACTTCAGCAGAAACACGCCCTATGACACCCACACAGGGGACAGGAGAGAGTCCACTGGAAACAGCACCTCTACTTCGTACAGTATATAACCTTTCACCTCTCTCTCTAGATGGTCATATCTACAGATCAGCATTTCCAACAGGACCTAATGTTTTGGGACTGCTGGACAAGCTTGGTCCTGGAAAACAGACTGAACCAGAGTCTGTTAATGCCTCATCTATTGTTGTCACTCTTACCTTGTGGCCCAATGCAGTGGTGTGGAGTTGAGGTCACCTCCCAACTGGTCCACCATCGCCCCCTTTGATATGTAGTACCTACACACAGCGGCAGAGTCACAAATACATTTAGCACTCACTCACTCAACTACAGGTGGTGAAAATATTGTTGATGCAGTGAGATAAAACAGATGAACCAATTCAGTTTTAATGCCTCAGGATCTCCAGCAATATGGCGTTTTAAGAGGGCGTCTGCCTTCCAATGGAACGGATGGCTCAGACCTTAGCAGACATCCAGAAACATGTTCTCTCCTTCCTGCTATGTTGTATTAGAATGGTTTGGGATTCTATTCTTATACAGAGAGACCATGGTTCTGGCAGTGTTTCTGTACTGGACACCCCTCTGCAGCAGGACACCCCTCTGCAGCAGGACACCCCTCTGCAGCAGGACACCCCTCTGCAGCAGGACACCCCTCTGCAGCAGGACACCCCTCTGCAGCAGGACACCCCTCTGCAGCAGGACACCCCTCTGCAGCAGGACACCCCTCTGCAGCAGGACACCCCTCTGCAGCAGGACACCCCTCTGCAGCAGGACACCCCTCTGCAGCAGGACACCCCTCTGCAGCAGGACACCCCTCTGCAGCAGGACACCCCTCTGCACCACAATGTTAAACACAGCACAGTAGGATGGCTGCATTCACTCACACCTGGGTCCTCTTCACTAGGGATCAAACAGAAGCTAACAGGGAGGGACTAACTGAACTAGTCCAATAAGAAACGCATTTTCTGATGCAAAATGTTTGCACTAATGTATAGGCCCAATGCCAGCCTTTGTCCTGTGTGAGTATGAGTCTCCATCACACCGTCAGCGTCATGGTGCAAAACGGTCCACAGGATCACAACAAAAGTTCAACATTCACCTTCTGCTACCATTTCTATCACGCCGTCTCTACACATATAATGTGATGCATACCTTTATAAATCCAACGTATGACCCACACAGAACACACTGCAACGTTAGGGTTCTATGTCTGTGTGAGTTTAGGGTTCCGGGACTATGTCCTGTGTGAGTTTAGGGTTCCGGGACTATGTCCTGTGTGAGTTTAGGGTTCCGGGACTATGTCCTGTGTGAGTTTAGGGTTCCGGGACTATGTCCTGTGTGAGTTTAGGGTTCCGGGACTATGTCCTGTGTGAGTTTAGGGTTCCGGGACTATGTCCTGTGTGAGTTTAGGGTTCCGGGACTATGTCCTGTGTGAGTTTAGGGTTCCAGGACTATGTCCTGTGTGAGTTTAGGGTTCCGGGACTATGTCCTGTGTGAGTTTAGGGTTCCGGGACTATGTCCTGTGTGAGTTTAGGGTTCCGGGACTATGTCCTGTGTGAGTTTAGGGTTCCGGGACTATGTCCTGTGTGAGTTTAGGGTTCCGGGACTATGTCCTGTGTGAGTTTAGGGTTCCGGGACTATGTCCTGTGTGAGTTTAGGGTTCCAGGACTATGTCCTGTGTGAGTTTAGGGTTCCGGGACTATGTCCTGTGTGAGTTTAGGGTTCCGGGACTATGTCCTGTGTGAGTTTAGGGTTCCAGGACTATGTCCTGTGTGAGTTTAGGGTTCCAGGACTATGTCCTGTGTGAGTTTAGGGTTCCAGGACTATGTCCTGTGTGAGTTTAGGGTTCCGGGACTATGTCCTGTGTGAGTTTAGGGTTCCGGGACTATGTCCTGTGTGAGTTTAGGGTTCCGGGACTATGTCCTGTGTGAGTTTAGGGTTCCGGGACTATGTCCTGTGTGAGTTTAGGGTTCCGGGACTATGTCCTGTGTGAGTTTAGGGTTCCGGGACTATGTCCTGTGTGAGTTTAGGGTTCCGGGACTATGTCCTGTGCGAGTTTAGGGTTCCGGGACTATGTCCTGTGTGAGTTTAGGGTTCCGGGACTATGTCCTGTGTGAGTTTAGGGTTCCGGGACTATGTCCTGTGTGAGTTTAGGGTTCCAGGACTATGTCCTGTGTGAGTATGTGTGTTTAGGGTTCTAGGACAGTATGCTTGCATGAGTTCCAGTCTGACTGGGAAATCCTTCTGATAAGAAACATTCCACAGGAGGGTGTTGGGAGTAGCATTTCACGTGTACATGTAGGTTTACTGCAACTCACATGTAAGACAGCTGAATAGTGAGAGGAGGTCAAGGGCATTGGGTTATTCAGTGTGAGGCCTGTGTGTGTGTGTGACTGAGGTGTGTGAGTGTGAGGTCTGTGTGGGTCTCACTCACTTGACCAAGTCTATTCTATTGTTGATGGCGGCCCAGTGCAGGAGTGTGACGTTCTCTTTGTCCGGCTGCTGAACGTCATAGCCTGCCTCCACCAGCTCTCTGCAGCGCTCAAAGATCCCATACCTGGAGAATGTAGGTAGACAAGGTTAGCATAGGGTCAACACACACACGCTTCACCCACAACAGTATCCCTTGTCATAACGGCCTTGTCTGTCCTTAACAGAGCACATATCAGGAGGACGAAGCATCTTGATTTAGGTTCTTCTTCTTCAATAAAAGAAACACAAGACCTTCTTTGTTTGTCAGTTAGACTACTCTACTCCAGAGGGACACCTAGACCTACGTCTGCACTATATTCACATTCATGACAACATATTTATACGGTGCCTTCAGAAAGTATTCATATTCCTTGACTTGTGTTAGACTGAATTCAAAATGGATTAAATAGATTTCTCACACATTTACACAGTGAAAACATGTTTTTATAAATGCATGCACATTTATTTGATATGAAATAAAGAAATATCTAATTTACATAAGTATTCACACCCCTGAGTCAATACATGTTTCAAACACATTTGACAGCAATTACAGCTGTGAGTCTTTCTGGGTAAGTCTCTAAGAGCTTTCCACACCAACATTTTGCAACATTTAAACACTATTCTTTAAAAAAAAAGTGTTGGTTGTTGATCATTGCTAGACAACCATTTTCAGGTCTTGCCATCGATTTTCAAGTATATTTATGTCAAAAGTGTAACTCAGCCAATCAGGAACATCCATGGTCTTCTTGGTAAGCAACTCCAGTGTAGATTTGGCCTTGTGTTCTAGGTTATTGTCCTGCTGAAAGGTGAATTAATCTCTCAGTATCTGGTGTGAAAGCAGACCAGGTTTTCCTATAGGATTTTTCCTGTGCTTAGCTCCATTCCGTTAATTTTTTTTTATCCTGAAAAACTCCCCAGTCCTTAACAATTACAAGCATACCCATAACATGATGCAGCCACCACAATGCTTGAAAATGTGGACAGTTGTACTTAGTAATGTGTTGTTTTGGATTTGCCCCAAACACAAAACTTTATATTTCAGGCCAGAAAGTTAATTCCTTTGTCATTTTTGTTGTTGTTGCAGTATTACTTTAGTGCCTCGTTGCAAAACAGGATGCATGCTTTGGAATATTTTTATTCTGTACAGGCTTCCTTTTTACTCTGTCAATTAGGTTAGTATTGTAGAGTAACTACAATGTTGTTGATCCATCCTCAGTTCATTGATCACAGCCATTAAACTCTTAACTGTTATAAAGTCACCATTGGCCTCACATGCTGACGACACCACTCACGTGTGCGAGCGTTGCAAAATACATGTAAATCAAATGTATTTATATAGCCCTTCTTACATCAGCTGATATCTCAAAGTGCTGTACAGAAACCCAGCCTAAAACCCCAAACAGCAAGCAATGCAGGTGTAGAAGCACGGTGGCTAGGAAAAACTCCTTAGAAAGGCCAAAACCTAGGAAGAAACCTAGAGAGGAACCAGGCTATGAGGGGTGGCCTGTCCTCTTCTGGCTGTGCCAGGTGGAGATTATAACAGAACATGGCCAAGATGTTCAAATGTTCATAAATGACCAGCATGGTCAAATAATAATCACAGTTGTTGTCGAGGGTGAAACAGGTCAGCACCTCAGGACATAAACCCACACTGCTCGTAAGTGCCAATGAGCGTTGTAAGAGAATTCTGCCCTGTTATACAAGTGACCACAGGAAACTTCTTTGGAGTATACACTTAGTCATTTGGAGTATACACTTAGTCATTTGGAGTATACACTTAGTCATTTGGAGTATACACTTAGTCATTTGGAGTATACACTTAGTCATTTGGAGTATACACTTAGTCATTTGGAGTATACACTTAGTCATTTGGAGTATACACTTAGTCATTTGGAGTATACACTTAGTCATTTGGAGTATACACTTAGTCATTTGGAAGTAACACACTCAGTACAAAAGATGGTGTTTTCCCTTTTTATCCCCTACTGAGGTTCACCCCGCCCAGGGTGATGTCCCTTAACTTTAATACCAAATAAACTCAGAATTAATAGTTGCTAATACAAAGATGTCTCTGCTAGGAGTTGTTCAGCTTATTGTTATTTGCAGTTAGTTTCCCAATCCTTCTTCCTCCTGTTACCATCATGTTCCAGCAGAAGTAAGACTGGAACATAGTATCAACAGAAACTGAACGTATATTTTCAACACAGAACATCTGATTTTTGGACAGTTGACCTCTTTGTGCACTTTACGTCTCTACCACTGATTCTTAATCTCAAGCTAAAGCAAAACTTTAAATCATTGTACTTTTGTAATTACAGGTGTTCCTATAATGTACAGATATTATAAAATTCCTTTCAAGTCAGTTCTATTTGTGACGCTGATCGCGGTGCTAGTCCTGCCTCTCATCTCCTCATTGGTTTATAGAAGCAGATACCCACGTGCCATTTCCTCATTGGTTATAACCACGTGGGCGATTGAAAGACAACGGAGTTCGTCGGTTGTCGTGGTAATACTATGAAAGTTCAGATGCCGATCGCCATATAAAGTCCAAAGAAGAAAAAGCCTGGAAGGAGGAGACATGACAAGAAGAGGAACTTAAAATGTTCCACCTTCTCCACTACTGTCCCGTCGATGTGGATAAGGGGCTGCTCCACCACCCGATGTCACAGGAAGGCCAAAAAGATCAAAGGACAGTAACCATCCGAGCCACTGCCTGTTCACCCCGCTATCATCCAAAAGGCGAGGTCAGTACAGGTGCATCAAAGCAGGGACCGAGAGACTGAAAAACAGCTTCTACCTCAAGGCCATCATACTGTTAAACAGCCATCACTAACGTGGAGTGGCTGCTGCCAACATACTGACTTAAATCTCTAGCCACATTAATAATAAAAAATTGGATGTAATAAATGTATCACTAGTCACTTTAAAAAAATGCCACATTATATAATGTTTACATACCCTACATTACTCATCTCATATGTATCTACTGCATCTTGCCTATGTCGTTCGGCCGTCGCTCATCCATATATTTATATGTACATATTCTTAATCATTCCTTTACACTTGTGTGAATAAGGTAGTTGTGAAATTGTTAGATATTACTGCACGGTCAGAACTAGAAGCACAAGTATTTCGCTACACTCGCATTAACATCTGCTAACCATGCGTTTGTGACCAATAACATTTGATTGGGAAACGAATCGGTTCACTGTTTTATGTGTGGATTAATTGTCGGAGAAGAGGACCTTGTGCATTTCAGGTAAAATAACAACTCAATGTTTATATCCCAGGACAAATTAGCTAGCAACAGCAAGCTAGCTAGCTAGCTAAATTGCCATAAATGTTTAATGCTTTTAGACCTGTCCCCGAAATTAAAATAATTGGTTCAGAGTTTGTTTTGATATTTCAACCTGCGTGTCGTCATCGCGTTTGGTGTGGGGGGACAAAATCAATTGGCGCACGATGGTCGGTTTGGGTACGGTGTCATGGTGAAATTCCTGAGCTGATTTTCTTCTCCGGCAACTGAGTTAGGAAGGACGCCTGTATCTTTGAGGTGACTGGGTGTAGATACCCCATCCAAAGTCTAATTAATTACTTCACCATACTCAAAGTGATATTCAATGTCTGTGTTTTAGGTGCCCTTCTTTGCGAAACATTGTAAAACCTCCCTGGTCTTTGTGTTTGAATCGATTTTTGATATTCACTGCTCGACTGGGGGACCTTATAGACAAGTGTGTGTGAGGTACAGTGAGGAGGTAGTCATTCAAAAAGTAGCTTAAACACTAGTATTGCCCCCAGAGTGAGTCCATGCAACTTATTATGGGACTTGTTGAGCACATGCTGACTCCTGAACCTATTTAGGCTTGCCATAACAAATTGATTCAAGACAATTCAGATTTTCATTTTTTATTAATTTGTAAAACATCTGATAACAAAATTCCACTGACATTATGGGGTATTGTGTGTGACAAAAAAAATCATTTTAATCCATTTTAAATTCAGGCTGTAACAACGTGTGTAAAAAGTAAATGGGTGTGAATAGTTTGAAGGAACTGTGGTCATTCACCATTGGTCTGGATCACAGGGGAAGGAACGTTTCATAATACCATGTGAACACATTCATGGGGGAAGGGAAATCACAGGTAGTGCAGACTAGCTGATACATATCTGGTCCTGACGATGCCAGAACAAGGAAACAAGTCCAGGGAGGCTGGTAGTAAATCACACAGGAAATACATGTTCTGTTAGTGGTTTCCTGCGAGCGTCCATACTAGGGGCCTGTCTGTTACCCTATATGCAAACCAACTAGAGGGAGTATCGATAGCGGTGTAGTGTGAAGTTGCTCCTAGACACTGATCTTGAGCCAGTTTTGCATTTTCCCCACTAATGGTTAAGGTTAGGACTGGGGGAGGGGTAACAGATCCTAGATCTGAACCTAGGGGTACAGGTTCACGGAGCTCTATGGACAATTCCTTCGACCTCATGGACAATTCCTTCGACCTTTTGCTCTGACATGCACTGTCATATGTGGGACCTTATATAGACAGGTGTGTGCCTTTCCAAATCATGTCCAATCAATTGAATTTACCACAGGTGGACTCCAAACAAGTTGTAGAAACATCTCAAGGATGATCAATGGAAACATGATTCATCTGAGCTCAATTTCGAGACTCATAGCAAAGGGTCTGAATAAATAAGTTCTGTTTTTATAAATGTGCAAACATTTCTAAAAAGCTGTTTTCGCTTTATTATGGGGTATTGTGTGTAGATTGATGAAATGCCAGCTTCTCTTAGCCACATGTCTGGGGAGTTGCTTTGCATGGTACCGCAGGTAGGCTAGTGGATAGAGCGTTGGCCTAGTAACCAAAAGGTGGTAAGATCAAATCCCTGAGCTTACAAGGTAAAAATCTGTTGTTCTGCCCCTGAACAAGGCAGTTAACCCACTGTTCAGAGGCCGTCATTGTAAATAAGAATTTGTTCTTAATTGACCTAGTTAAATAAAGGATAAAAGCAGTCAGGCCTGTGTGCTGGAGAACAACGTGGAGCCTGCAAATAATGTTTGCCCTGCTACACAAGTAAGATAACTATACCACAACAGGAAGTGTTTTTAAAACCAGTTATATTGCTTGTATACCAGCCCACATTGCTTGTATACCTTGAACCACACCGGCCAAGCTTTGTGCGCATACACACACACACACACACACACACACACACACACACACGTGAGCCCGGCGGAGCGTGGGTACTCACTGCGTGGCTTTGACGATGTCCCAGGTACTGTAGTCATCCACGTGGCTCTTGCGCCCCACATTCTCACTGTAGCCATGGTTATAGTGACTCTGGGGCTTGAGTTCCTGTTGGGAGAGAAAAAAAAAACAGCAATGAGTTTCATCAATCCGTGCCTTGCCTGGACCCAGTGGGCCTACCCAGATGGCACAGCGTCATCTCACGAGAGCGATTGAATGAGCGACGGAGAGAGTTGGAGGAGGCTGTGTCGTGTTCTGATGGTGGGCAACAGTGAGCCGGGGCCGCCCACATAGGCCCTTCACATTCTTATTAGCCTCCACGGCAACGCCATGGCAACGTCATTTAACCTCCCCCCTCACCCCGGGAGGACTGCTGTATTGCTGCCTTGGTGACTGTTAAATACACATCACATCCCAGTTCTCACTCAGTCTCTATAACCTTTACTGAACAACACTATTGGTCCAGGAGAATGCAGTTAGGGTTTTCATAAAAGCATGAAACTTGGTTCACGTGTACAGTACTGACTGTAAAACAACCATAACAGGCCTATATATCGTCTAGATTCCTACTAAATCTATTTTCCAATGAAAGGCCCGGTGACAGACTAGCGTCCTGTCCAGGGGGTGTACTTGTACGTCAAGCTGCCCCACACTACAGACTCAGGATATGGGCTCCTGCCCTATTGGCCACTATGGATTGTCCAAGGCTCACTTGTCCAAGGCTCACTTGTCCAAGGCTCACTTGTCCAAGGCTCACTTGTCCAAGGCTCACTTGTCCAAGGCTCACTTGTCCAAGGCTCACTTGTCCAAGGCTCACTATAAGGATACTTGGTTAATGATGAATCATATAGACCTACAGCAGACTATAAGGATACTTGATTAATGATTAATCATATATACCTACATCAGATTATGGATACTTGGTTAATGATGAATCATATATACATACAGCAGACTATAAGGATACTGGGTTAATGAATCATATAGACCTACAGCAGACTAAGGATACTGGGTTAATGATTGATCATATAGACCTACAGAAGGCTATACGGATGAAAATCTGATGGGAAAAACACTTGGTAGACAGTTAACGAGGGGTAAGGATTATAATGAGATCATTAAATATGTATAGTAATCTATAATCTACAGGCTACCCTGAAGGGATGAGAGGAGCTAGAGCTGACTGGAGGATGGAGAGGAGCTAGAGCTGACTGGAGGATGGAGAGGAGCTAGAGCTGACTGGAGGATGGAGAGGAGCTAGAGCTGACTGGAGGATGGAGAGGAGCTAGAGCTGACTGGAGGATGGAGAGGAGCTAGAGCTGACTGGAGGATGGAGAGGAGCTAGAGCTGACTGGAGGATGGAGAGGAGCTAGAGCTGACTGGAGGATGGAGAGGGATGAAAGGCGAAGGGAGGAGAGGGGGAGGAGCCATGCCAGGCAGATGAAAGACTACCCCCTGGCAGTCTTTCAAAAGGCCCTCAAATCACATCCATGCCCTCTGACTTGGGTTGCAAAGGGTCGGAAACTTTCCATAATTTTCCCGGAAATTTTCCATGGGAATTTAAGCCCTGGAATTTGGGGAATTTTGCTTAAATGCATCAAAAAAAAGTTAGCTTATAATAGTGAACTTTTTTTGTGGGCTACACAAGGCAATTCTAGGTCTTGTGGCATATTTTGGTTGAACTATCCCCAATTCAATGTAATTGCAACCCTCTGCATGCACAGTGCATTCTTCAATCACATGTGCAGTGCACTCTTCCATCACATGTGCAGCTGATTCTCAAGATCTTGCACACTAATGAGATGCTTTTGAGCCCACACTACTACACTGTCTGAGCCAAGGACTACATGCTTTCTGGTAAGTTTTGATTAGAATACTGGGTGGGGTGAATATATTTTATATGACATACATAATTTTTTCTTAACTAGTAAATAGTAGCCTACAGCAAAGTGTGTTTCAGTCATTTCTAACTGTTTCAATAATTTCTAACTAACCATTTCTGCTAGTTAGTTTTTGCTAACAGGTGGGTTTTAGCTTGCTTGAGGCTGCTAACTGAGGAGTGTTAATTCACCTGTTTCCATACATGTTTCATTTTAAAACATTTATCTTACGAAGGAGTTGTTTAATCTAACTACTTAACTATTAATCTGTACATGGAATTGTATTTATTTTTTTTAAACATGTTTTTTTTCTAATCTTTTCAGGGAAATGCCACGGGCACTATCTGATGTGTGGAGACGTTTCACTGCAGCTAATGTAGAAGGAAAAATGGTGTACATCTGCAAATACTGTGCCAAATCATATGTGAAGACTGCAAAAAAAGACACAGAATCATCTGGCCAAGTGCATAAAGTTCCCTCAGCGCTCACAACATGCAACCTCTGACAAAAGTCCCTCCGCTTCTATTCGAGGTGAAAATGATGAATCAGACACCTTATTCGAAAGCAACAGCTCATGGTCATCCTGGAATGAGAAGTTGTTGTTTTTTACTCAATGGAGGAACGTAGTCAGAGAAATGCTGATGAATGTCTTGCTCGAGCTGTGTATGCAACTGGTTCACCTCTGATGCTCACAGGCAATGTGTATTGGAAGAGATTTCTGAATGTTCTTCGCCCAGCATACACTCCTCCAAAACAGACATGCTTTATCTACTCATTTGCTGGATGCAGAGTTCAACAGAGTTCAAGTGAAGGTCAAGCAAATCATAGAGAAAGCAGACTGTATTGCAATCATCTCTGATGGGTGGTCGAATGTTCGTGGGCAAGGAATAATTAACTACATCTCCACCCCTCAACCAGTATTCTACAAGAGCACAGACACAAGGGACAACAGACACACCGGTCTCTACACTGCAGATGAGCTGAAGGCAGTCAATGACCTTGGACCACAGAAGGGATTTGCACTGGTGACAGACAATGCTGCGAACATGAAGGCTGCTTGGTCTAAAGTGGAGGAGTCCTACACCCATTGGTTGTGCTGCTCATGCATTGAAGCTGCTCCTCGAGGACATCATGACACTGAAAACAATGGATACACTCTACAAGAGAGCCAAGTAAACAGTTAGGTATGTGAAGAGTCATCAGCAGCAATCTACCTCACCAAGCAAAGTGAGAAGAATAAGAGCACCACATTGAAGCTGCCCAGCAACATCCGTTGGGGTGGTGTTGTCTGACAGTCCCCTGGAGGGGAAGGAGTGTCTCCAAGAAATGGCCATATCACAGTCTGCTGACATGGACAGCCCCATCAAGAGGATCCTCATGGATGATGTATTTTGGGAGAGAGTGGTACACAGCTTGAAACTCCTGAAAGACAATGCCATCCTGTCTGATGTTCAGACTATGCTTGCAGATGTAAGATAAGAAATCCATACTGCCCTGACCACATCACTGTTGCTCCAAGCAGAGGAAACTGCAGTTCTGAAATACATCAAAAAGCATTTAGACTTCTGCCTGAAGCCCATACATGCCGCAGCATACGTGTTGGACCCCAAGTATGCTGGCAGGAGCATCCTGTCTGGTGCAGAGATCAACAAGGCCTATGGTGTCATCACTACTGTGTCTCGCCACCTTGGCCTGGATGAGGGCAAGGTTCTTGGCAATCTGGCGAAGTTCACTTCCAAGCAAGGGCTTTGGGATGGAGATGCAATATGGCAGTCATGCCAACATATCTCATCAGCCACCTGGTGGAAGGGACTGTGGATCTGAGACTCTTTCCCGCCTTCATCATCCTCCAAATCCCACCAACATCAGCCACCTCAGAGCGCAACTGGTCCTTGTTTGGGAACACACACACCAAAGCACGCAACAGGCTGACCAATACCAGGGTTGAAAAATTGGCGGCCATGTCGGGCAAATTTGAGGCTTTTTGAGCCTTACAACGAGCCATCCTCAACAAGGTTGGAAAGTGACAGTGAAGATGAGGTCTCAGAGTCTGATGTTCAAGAGGTGGACATTGAGAGGAAGACAACCAAAGCTTTAGTTTCTACACCATCATTTTACAGATGTATGTTGAAAACATTTTTGGTAGATGCGATGGATCATTCAATATTCCTTTTCTTTTGTTGTTCAGTGAAATCATCCCATGTGAAGAGTCAACTCATTTAATTAAAGTTCAATCCGTAACTAAATTGTTTTTAAAATTTCTATTGTAAGGATTTAATCATTTGTAATTATGTCTACTTATGATAAGGTAACTGTTTATGTTTGTCTCCATATGATATGGTAAATATATTCAATACAAAAACCATTTAAAATGGTACTAATATTAATTTGCATTCATTTCCTTTAACTCCCATATATTCCTGTTAATTCCCACGGAAAGTTTCCACCTCTGAATATTCCCCAAACTGTGCAACCCTACCTCTGACATAAATGGCATATTATTATTGTTATTGTTATCTGATCAAAGCAACTAGTGCGTTAGTAGTGCGTTAGTAGTGCGTTAGTAGTGCGTTCATAGCCTTCCTTTTCTTATGGGTGGCCCCAGTGAGTATCGAACGCGCGCGACCCTGGCGTTGCAAGAGCCACACTCTACCAAGGGAGCTACACATGACCATAAGGTATCAAACTTGTCAATTGAAAACAATGGAAGCCAAACACTGGCCTGAGGGTGAACAGAGCTTGGTATGGGAAACACTAGCTTATAGTAAGTCTTCATCAGAATAGCTACAGCCACAAAGAGTGGAATTCTGGTGAGTATGCCAGAATCCCACTCAGGAGAGGTATTTTTTAAACCACCAATTTGCTTTCGGCAAGGTACGGATTGGGGCAGTTTCATGCACTGTTATGTCGTCGACAGCGGTAAGTAACATGATCTGATGATTTGAAAAAATGCTGAGAAACAGGTCCAAGCAACTTCTTCCAGGAACAGAGATGTTATTTTGCTGGTGAGGCCATAACGGCCTGTCTCTCCAATCTAGCAGCAACTACATTATCTGACGAAGTGGAGGATGGTTTGGCAATACAACAAACCCCTAAAGACAGAGCAAAACTGTTAGGGCTATTTTAGGCCAGTAGCCAATGATATCAGCCTCCAGCCATGGATGTTAGCTAAGGGACAAGGGGGCTTGACTAAGGGCCTCAAAGATAGCCAGGAGTGAGGGGTGAGAGGCACTAAGGGTCACAGGAGTTACACTGGAGTAGTGTGAAGTGCTGAACCAGCTCTCCTTACATGGCAGTGAGAGAAGTGGACAGTCAGCATGCCAGCATTCACCACGGGGCGGCAGGGTAGCCTAGTGGTTAGAGCGTTGGACGAGTAACCGGAAGGTTGCAAGTTCAAACCCCCGAGCTGACAAGGTACAAATCTGTCGTTCTGCCCCTGAACAGGCAGTTAACCCACTGTTCCTAGGCCATCATTGAAAATAAGAATTTGTTCTTAACTGACTTGCCTGGTTAAATAAAGGTAAAATAAAAATGAATTATAAGTTAAATATTAAGTTAAAAAGTGTTCATTCAGTATTGTTGTAATTGTCATTATTACAAATACATTAAAAAAAAATGTATATATTTTTTCTTTTTAAAATCGGCCGATTAATCGGTATCAGCTTTTTTGGGCCTCCAATAATCGGTATCGGCGTTGAAAAATCATAATCGGTCGACCTCTAATCCAGTTGACTCACCATTTGAATCTTGTCTGTTTGAAGAAGCAGTGATCAAGGAGGTTCTCAGTCAATAAGGACATATGGCAGGCTCATCCCAGGGGACGGTGTCATGCGCCCAGATCTAAAAATAAGCTACAAAAAAAACGAACCTAAATGTAGACTATGGAATCGCGTGGCTTTGTATTAGCTGCAGTATCCCCCTGAGTTAATGTGCTCCTCTTCAGTTTAGTGTCAGATTTTAGGCTAGCAAAAAAACAAACTAAATTACATAAGTTTCATTCAGAGTATAGGTCTGTGATGATGTGCCTGTATTCCCATCTTTACAAGTTATCTCAAATCATTTAGTCAACATGGGTATTTGCCATCATCTGTAGCCTGTAGTTTGTAGATACAATCTCTGGATCCAGACTTCATCACCAACACTTTAAATACATCCCACCATTTGTTGCACCTGACTCATTGACTGAAGCTTGTTCAGGGCAGAGGACATGTTTCCTTGCCCATCGTAGAGTACACCTGACCCGCTCATAATCTATTGAAGCTGCTGCTACATCCATTCAGTAGCTAGGGGTTGCCACCAGATGAGGTCCGAAAGCAGAGAGGATAGATAAGGCTTCACCAACCACAGTGGACGGTCCCAATCTAAACAATCTGAAATGAAGGCCATTTATTTTGTATTACTACTTCAATAGTCACAGTTTCATTTAATGGGAGGACAATGGCTGAGAGAGAGGATGCTACCTGGACTGGAGAACTGTTATGTTTAAGAAGCAACTATAAAGGATAGCAAAGAGAAACAGACTACGTTTTCTACATTATCTCTGTTATTTTACATTCTCTGTGCCGTCTATTGCCTCCATTGACGTTATGAATCCAGCAACGGAGCAAGATTCTGTAGTTGTTCTATTCAAAAACAATATAATTTGCATTTTTAAACTGGGTCAGGAGCCTAGGAGTTAGGCTGCATCCCTTAATGCTCCCTTATAGCCTAGTGCACTACCTTTGACCAGGGCCCGTATGGCTCTGGTCCAAAGTAGGGAATAGGGAGCCATTTGGGACGCAGACTATATCTGTGGCTGACAGTCAGACAAACAAAATCAACAATAGGAAAGATTGCAAAAGAGGCTGAAATTCATGAGAAGACATGTTTAATGAGATTCAGAGGGGAAAACACAGGCTTAGACAGAGAGAATAAGTGAACTTGCATATCAAACGGTCGTATCCAAGGGTAGCTTATTGATGTGCATCTCTCTGGGACTCCCTAGAGTACACCAGATGTTCACCACAAAACTGAGCAGGTGGATGGTGGTGGGGTCATGTGGCACTTGAATTTCACACGTCTCTCTTTTAGAGATCAACCAGAGAACAGTAAAGGCTTCTCATTCAAATAAAACAAATCAGAGAAACAGGCCATAAATGTACAGCCTATATCAGAGATGCAAAACATTTAGGCCTAGGCTATGCTGCATTAATGGAGATGGCTTTTCCACAAAGCTCTTTGACTCAAAAGCCACATGACAGCTAAGCTTTGGAGGAATCTGAAAAAGTATTTTGTCAACCTTCTGGAATTCAGACCAGGGCACTAAGCCTGAAGGCTCTTTAACAGCAGCAACAAGGTTGAGGCAACAGACATAGCCCAACACTATTCTTCACAATCCGAGAAAGTGTAACCTCTATCCAGGGATTAACCAACATGATTGCAGGTGGCTGTGTATTTATGGTACACTGCATCATCTGGATATGTGTGCAACAGAAGTTCAACATTCACCTTCTGCTACCATTTCTGTCAAGCCGTCTACACATACAGTTTGACATATAGGTTGGAGAAATCCAGCGTACGCACCACACAGAACGCACTACTACTGCCTCTGCAACGCAAGACAAATGCAGAATTCCATTGGAAATAAATGTATTTCTGGTGTGACAAAAGGCAATGACGTTGTCATCGAGGCGAAATGCTTCCTCTACTTTGACAGGAGACAGTTACGGCCTGAGGGCTCTGGAGCAGGCTCTGTCACAGACAGCCTGCCATAGGCCTAACACTGCTCATTCCAATCACACATGACCAAGAGTGGAATACTGCAGCGATAGATAAACGAGTCATGCCAGAGATTTGTACCAAGGGAACATGCAACATATGGCAGTTTTCCAAGCAGTCAATGTCCCACCGCCATCATGAAGTCAAGATATCAACATGGGGCTGTCCATCTTCAACAAACAGCTTGGATTTGTGACGAGCCGAGCTGCAGTCTTACTGAAATAACGTAATTAGTCCACATAGAAGAGCAGTACGAGTCCCATGAAGCCTAAGAAAGATCACAAGTCCTTTGGGGCTCAGTTGGTAGAGCATGTCGCTTGCAACACCAAGGATCAGGGGGTTTGATTCCCGCTGGGATAAACAAAAAAGTGTCTACTAAAAGGAATATATTAATATGTATTATTAGGCTACATACTACAAATCACATAGATAATAGCCAATGAGCAGAACACTACATAATCCTGTGTTTAGGTCATCTATCACTACAGCAACACCCAACCCTCCGCAGGTTAAACGTGCTTTATGGTTTCAGATTTCACCCTCTCCTAACTGACATGCTGTTGTTTAATTCCGCAGCAGAGTTGGCCGTCGGTTGAGTGTTTGATGGGATTTTAATGAAAGGAGACATTGTTTTCAGTTACCCTCCTTCTCCCCTCAGGCCCAACTTCCCTATGCCTGACCACAGGCTAAATCTAAGCTATGCAGTGTCACACTACGTATACAAATCAGTAATTGTGACATCATGTCAAAAGAGCCTGCATAACCAATAAATGGAGAGGAATGAGGCTTGACATATCAAAAACTCATTAAGCACAAGAGTAAGAAAAAGAGACGCATCTGGCAAAAGTAACACAAATTGGCAGGAACTTGGTGTGAGTCTAATACCAGGAAAATTGTATTTTCTTTAAAAGATCATTTTCAGTCAGTGTGTTTTAAGTGTGTGGGTTTGCCAAATGATTTACAAAAGGCAAGATGGCACTATTTAATGCCCATTGGTTGTCTTTCAAATATGGGCTTTTTCAAATAAATGGCTGTTTCTGTGGCTTGCTGCCAGCCCACAGACTGAAAACTTAGTACTTTTTGCACCAAGACAAGAGGGGTAAATAAGCTTCCTACACCATGTGGCGTAACAGGTTGGCCAACACAAGTGAGTTAGTAAACCATGAATAATTTAGTGACAGGTCCTCTGTACTGGCCCATTCTTAAAAAACACATCTAATGTTTGTTAATCAAGTGACAGTGGCCTGAAACAAGTTCAATTTTGTATTCCATGTTGTTGGTATCCTTTCACTCCAAATAGTAAAATGCATTTCGACAACAAATAAATAAGCCAGCTAATTTTGAAGACTGAGCCAAAAGGCAATTTGCCAGACCACATTTAATAGGATATATAAACTAAAATGCCAAATATGACATGCTCAACTCTTACTAAGTTCTGTGAATAAGTCTTGGGTGCTGTATAAATTAGCCCAGCAGTAATCCAACGGCCAGCACACAAATAAATAGTAACGTTAGATGCTAGCTCGCTGTACTATTCTCAGCAGTCACAATGGATGCATTTCGGCCCCAAAGCCGATCTGCACACAGATAAGGCCCAAATATTATTGTCAGATCTGAATTTATGTGGAATAAAGCTACAACATGAATGTAATTATTGTATCACATTCACAACATTCAAGTGTTTATTCCTGTGCTATGGGCTAAACATATCTAGCTCTAGGGCTGACTAGCTACTAGCAAGAACAATCTTTAGCTAGCTATTTTGTTAGCCCTAACTTGCTAACCTAGCTAGCAACTAAACCATTAATACGTTTATATGGCTAAATGTAAATAGGCTGAATGTTGGCCAAGGACAGCGAAGTTTAATGCAATTGACGTTACTTGACAAATACTGTCACTGACATGGCTAGCCTCGCTAACTACACTGCTAGGCCCGCGCCCATCTCTGTTTGCATGCTAACGTTGCCATCACCGACCAAGCAACATGACATTTCAGCACAAGTCATTATTCGGGCTGCAGCAAAGCCCTGCTTTTCTGACGACAATAAACCAGTTCAGCATAACTAACTACGATCTCGTGTTCGGTAATTCTGTTATTTTCAAGGTAGCTTATCTGTTGGGCACAATAAACAACCCAAGAATGTCGTCTGATTTCCTAGATTCAGAAACACCTTCAGCAAAATTAGCTGGCTAGCTAACATGCTATTACGCAGCAGGGGAAAACCTGACATGTATTTGGTGGTAGCTGCCCTCCCGATGAGGGGGGCATCCTGGTTCTCCCAAAACACGGTGAATTTATACGGTTTAGTAGATTCCGACATGTACAAGATCCACCCTCGTTATAACCCCGTGCAAAGATGCAGGGCCAAGCAGCTTACCTCTGGATGGAGAATAGGAACACAGCCAGCTTCTTTCTCATATTCATCCATAACGTCAGCCATCTTGGTGGTCAATCTCGCCAAGCATTATGGGACACAACGCTCTGTAGAAACAAACAGGAGGATGGGACGTTCGGTCAAAGCGATGCTCGAGGCTCACAAACCGTCCTGCGATTTTCTGGGGGTACATTGATGTTGCATTACGTCATTGTGTCACATCATCGTTTTGGTATAATTCTGTATCGGGTCATGCATATCAATACCTCTAGGTTAAGTCATGAAAGGAGGTCGGTACCCACATGTAAAGCCATTTGAGGTGTAATTGTTATAGCCTACTGTTATTATAACACTCTATGCCTGACACGAAACAACGTTATGATTCAGATATGTGCGTGCATGGACGACCTTGAACGCTAATATTCCCCACCTTGTTGCAGCTGTATGATCTGCACGAGAAATTGCGTCACATTTTTTTTAAACGTTCCTATTTACGAAATAAATATGTATGTATTTTACAGTAATCTTGTAGTATTAACATCATGACTAATACTGTTATGGCTATACATATTTTAAAATAGGTTTGGAAAAGCAGTTAATGTATTGTATAACCGTTAGTTAGTTAGGCTACTTCCAAGATGTAAACAAAAAAATCCCTACCCAAATGAACCCTACGTAAATCTATGCAATGGTGTGTTTGCTTCCATAAAGTTTCTGTGCAATATATACCTCAGTGGTGCAATATGTATGAAATATTTGTATTTTTCGAAGGGACCGTGCTACATTAGCCTGATACCAGTCGAGCTATTCCACTCCATGCCACTGCTTGGCTGATCTTTCGGCAATCTCAACGTTCAATATGCAGCCGGATTTACGGCGCAGTTAGTTGTTGATTGGTAATTGGAAACAACAGCCATGACAACAATCTGGAACATGGGTGTACGCAAATTTGCAGCAATACAGAATTCGAATTGAATAACAACAACAAACAAGACCGTTACGACCTGCTGCGGTAATTCCCTTGTGAGAAGGCAGTGTCAATGCAATGTCATGTTGTTCAAAGTGGCTAGAGCGGACTCTGTAATGAGAGAGAAATAATGATACGGAAAATATTAGCCTACAAGATTCAATCGAGCTGGGTTTGCTTCAGTTGCATCCTATTAATTAGAGGAATGAAGCGCAAAACTGGCACCTGTCGTCATTCCTCGCACATATGCTGACCATCATGACCTAATACATGTTTTACCATTTGTTATGCTCATTTCAGTTGCATTATTTGTCCCTCCTCTCTTATTGAGAGATGGAGTCCAGACCGGCTACTACTTTCTAAATGGGCGTAGAGAGAATTAGTAATATCGCTCTCTCACACACTAAAAGGACCTATCAATCAAAGCCACCAGCGCACCTCAAGACACACAAATCACATTTCTCCTTTCCTAAAAACGTATTCAAAACATATGCTCACCTTCACATGTTGGCTGTAATCCATCAGAAAGTAGGCCTAGGCTGCATTATAGCATAATGTTAAAATCATGTATTTAAATGAATTGACAAGGAGAGACAGCTATAGTATTACGAGAGACGTTGGTTCTATAATTATTATCCAAGCATGTGCCTTATTCCAGAGGACTTTTTCTAAACTTCCCCCTGTAATTCTTTATTTTTTTTCATTCAGTTGAGTCTGACGGAAGCCTTGGGGTTTTTATTCTAGGCGTGAAGATATTCCACCAATATGTTTAGACGATAAAAAGCTACAATGATCACTCGTGCATGGCTGCCAAATGTTTTGGTGTCCCCATAAGTCTAATATTTAAATTGAGGAAAGGTGACGATAATCATTATTTTAGCGATCCACGTTAGACGTCCCTCGTAAAGAATAGGCCCCCCATTCTGCTGATGTGAGCTGTTGGCGCACTTGCGCTTGATATGTGTTTATTGATGTGAAAGTGCCATTTCCCAAAAATGACCTCAGTGGGGAATGGGGATCTACGTCAACAGCCAGGGTTTCATTAAACAGGCATTATACTTTTTTTATTGCACATTTAATTAAATTGTCGTATGTGGCGATGTTCAACTTCAATTCGTTGGCACAAAACATGTGTCAGACAAAATATAGTTTTGTCTCTTGCTTGTTTAACAGTATAACTTTAGACCGTCCCTCGCCCATACCCGGGCGCGAACCAGGGACCCTCTGCATACATCAATAACAGTCACCCACGAAGCATCGTTACCCATCGCTCCACAAAAGCCTCAGCCCTTGCAGAGAAAGGGGAACCACTCCTTCAATGTCTCAGAGCAAGTGACGTCACCGATTGAAACGCTATTTAGCGCGCATTGCTAACTAAACTAGCCGTTTCACATCCGTTACACTTGCACAGCACAGGTGCTGGTCGCCTTAATTCACTGTTGTAGGCTTAGTATCAAATCAAATCAAATGTTATTTGTCAAATACACCGAATACAACAGGTGTCGTAGACCTTTACCCTGAAATGCTTACTTTACAATGCCGTTCAGAAAATATTTACTAAATAAAGTTTTTTTTTAATCACATCAAAAAGTAACACAATAAAATGACATAACGATAACGAGGCTATCTATATACGGCGGTACCGGTACCGAGTCAATGTGCGGGGATACAGGCTAATCGAGGTAATGTATATAGGCTAGCATTCGAATGGTGGATTAATAGCCCAGGCTGCCCTAGCCCAGGCTGCCCTAGCCCAGGCTGCCCAGCCTATGAATTAACTTCTAATTTACACATCTCTGTCTTCAATGTTCCTTTCTTATGTAATTCATGCATCTCCGCTGACATCTCCACTGGCCTCTCTCTGTCCAATCCTCCTACTGTATTCCTCTTACAGCTCTTGAGACAGTACCCTATAGCCCAATGCGTGTCCTCGAAGTAGCAAGTTTGAATGGCGAGAGCTTCTCTGGTATGACGTGTTCACGTTGGGTGATGGTAAAAAAATCAATAAACGGGAATCGTGCGTTCTTCCCGCGCCCAATGTTTATGTTTACAATTAAATGTATTATGTCAGAATGCCCAGTGTTTATGTTTACAATTAAATGTATTACGTCAGAATGCCCAACGTTTATGTTTACAATTAAGTGTATTACGTCAGAATGCCCAATGTTAGAATGTTTCCATTCAAATGTATCAATTAAATTTGAACGTTTTCCCATCAGTCTAGTTTGCATTAACATTGTGAATGGATGATAGCGGTGAAGGTTATCGAATCTAGTGGCAAGGAGTGGAACGTCAATTAAAGAGCCTGGTACCCAGGCTAGTGCTACATCTTTCTGCCACTAGATGTCGGACTCTACCCAGCTCATATTTAGTGGTTACAATTTATCTATCCTTTAAAACATGACATTACTAGTTGTGTAGACTGCCGAGCATCAAGCAAAAGTAGTCGAACGATAATCACCGGATTACAGGCGTCTCAGTTAATCACTGATTCAACATTCGCACTCACAAGAAGGAAGGCTACGAACAGGATTTCAGAGCTTTTATATAGACTCTAAAATACATGTAAAAAAAAACAGTTTTAGAAACTGATCCGTTCCATCAACTAATTAAGCAATTTCTAGAAAACCATATGTATATGTTGCAAACCTGTGATAGCAGGCAGCTATCCTGACTCCTTATCGAGTGTGAAATGATGGAGTGTGTAAGCTAACGTTAGCTATTTCTGCAGTTCTTCTTAGCTAGCGAACGAAAAAAAACATTACATCATAAGGAAGTTGCAACAGTCAAACTAACAGTGGATGGTACCAGATAAGCCATCTGAACCAAACAAGGTAAGGACTGGAGAGCTAACGTTACCTTTATATGGATGTTAATTATGCGAGTGTGAAAAGAGACACGGATCGGAGGGTGACACTTCTGAATGCGACAAAATTGAATGGTTCCGCTCTGTTCTGCTTGGGTGCTAACCCACACCAGCCAGATAGTTCGTTAGCAAGTTAGATATAGTTGTTGACATCAGTGTTGGCTATGGAGTTGTTAACTGTATGCTTATCAACGTCAATGTTACTAACTAGAAATTATCCTGGCTAGTTAGCTAGAATGCTAACTGACTTCATTATTTAGCTAGCCTGGTGGGGGTTATGTAATAGATGATAGGGCAATGAACAGGATCCAACCAGCTCGCTTGTTTTCATCTGATAACGTTACATGTAAATGGCAACGGAATCGATGATGCTCTCCGAGTATTTCAATCGCAGGCTAGGTGGCTATGTCAAGGCAGCATACATTTGTATTAGCTTAGATGACAGAGCAATCTGAATGCAGACGTGCGTGATCAGCATGACTACAGTAGATATAGCCTAGTTGTGTGACAAGAAGGCCTACGTTGCGACTGAGATGAATTGTCAGGCTAAAATATAACAGTAAAATATACGTTGATTCTCTTCACTTTGTCAAAAAAAAACTACAATATTTTGCTGTTATCTTTTGAATGCAGTGACTGAAGCATTGGGAGGGAAATTATAGAATTGCTCTCCATTAAAGGAAAGGGAATGGGAAACAAACACGGAAACATTTTACAATATGTCTGCAGTTATTTTTTGCGTCTTCAGTTAAAACATGTTCAGATATTGAAATACAAGTCACAGGGCTTGGTTCTTGTTTGTTAGCCAACGTTGTGCTGTGAAAGCTGTCCAAAACATCAACCCTGAGCTGACTTCACGTTACACTGAGATCCTGCGGTCGGGTTATGTCAGCAAGCCCAGGCCCGATCAGATATTAGGTTACAACTCTCACTTGATATGAAGAGCTCAGTAACATGACACCCCACCATGAGACCATGAGCTCTACAATAACATGCTCTGCACCCTCTTTTCATAACGGGACACTGAAGGCATACATCACCAGACAAATTGTGTAGGCAATTGAAGCTACAGAACAGTGAGCCGACTAAAACCAGGGTTATACTCAGTGGTTGACTTGGACTGAAATAGGTGCCCGTATTTATTTTGTTTGCCGATACTGTTTTTATTTAGGTGAAACTTTTGAGTGAATATTCTAAAAGAGGAACAGGAACTCCAGCAGTAGACAAATTGAGGTGTCGGTGCTCCGGCCCAAGTCTAGCACTGGTTCAGAAAAGCAGTTGAAATGATTTCCCATTAGTCTAGTTGTCAAAGATGATCTAGTCCTTCCTTGAAAATCAACCAATTAGAAATATACCTTTGTTTTTAGAGGATATATTGAGGTTCAACTGTACTATTATAAAGCACTCTATCAAAGTACTATCACCTCCTAAAAAGGCTCCTATTTGAGGCAAATACTAGACGACTCCTAATGATTCAGGCTGATTGGACTGGTAGCCTAGCCTGGGACTCCCTAAGGATTCAGGCTGATTGGACTGGTAGCCTAGCCTAGACTGGGACTCCCTAAGGATTCAGGCTGATTGGACTGGTAGCCTAGCCTAGACTGGGACTCCCTAAGGATTCAGGCTGATTGGACTGATAGCCTAGCCTTGGACTCCCTAAGGATTCAGGCTGATTGGACTGATAGCCTAGCCTAGACTGGGACTCCCTAAGGATTCAGGCTGAGTGGACTGGTAGCCTAGCCTAGACTGGGACTCCCTAAGGATTCAGGCTGAGTGGACTGGTAGTCTAGCCTGGGACTCCCTAAGGATTCAGGCTGATTGGACTGGTAGCCTAGCCTAGACTGGGACTCCCTAAGGATTCAGGCTGATTGGACTGGTAGCCTAGCCTAGACTGGGACTCCCTAAGGATTCAGGCTGAGTGGACTGGTAGCCTAGCCTAGACTGGGACTCCCTAAGGATTCAGGCTGATTGGACTGGTAGCCTAGCCTAGACTGGGACTCCCTAATGATTCAGGCTGAGTGGACTGGTAGCCTAGCCTAGACTGGGACTCCCTAAGGATTCAGGCTGATTGGACTGGTAGCCTAGCCTAGACTGGGACTCCCTAAGGATTCAGGCTGAGTGGACTGGTAGCCTAGCCTAGACTGGGACTCCCTAAGGATTCAGGCTGATTGGACTGGTAGCCTAGCCTAGACTGGGACTCCCTAATGATTCAGGCTGAGTGGACTGGTAGCCTAGCCTAGACTGGGACTCCCTAAGGATTCAGGCTGATTGGACTGGTAGCCTAGCCTAGACTGGGACTCCCTAATGATTCAGGCTGAGTGGACTGGTAGCCTAGCCTAGACTGGGACTCCCTAAGGATTCAGGCTGATTGGACTGGTAGCCTAGCCTAGAATGGGACTCCCTAAGGATTCAGGCTGAGTGGACTGGTAGCCTAAATTGGGACGCCCTAAGGATTCAGGCTGAATGGACTGGTAGCCTAGCCTAGACTGGGACTCCCTAAGGATTCAGGCTGAGTGGACTGGTAGCCTAGCCTAGACTGGGACTCTCTAAGGATTCAGGCTGAGTGGACTGGTAGCCTAGCCTAAATTGGGGACCACATATTTCCATGTTTTCCATTCTTGACAGATTTGCATGTCAATGCAGGGTAATCATCATCTCACCCAGATAGGAAACATTCGTCATTTGAGTGATGAGGTGTAGACTACACCCTCAGTCACAGGCTCAGGCCTCCAGGGCCTTGCAGGTCATTTGCCTGCCAAATATAGTTTCCATTCGCCCCTCAAACTAGGCCTGCAGCTCATGGCCAGTGTACTGTTGCTCAGCTCTGGGATGTCTGTGGCGTGTCTTGATCCATTTCCATGTAGGCCTTTTTATTTACCTGTTAAGATGGGATGCTGACATGCTGTGGAGCTGGCTGTGCTTTAGTCCCACTCTTGTTTCAGTAAACTGCACATGATCAGGTTTGCTGGTTGTGGTGTGTAGCTGTGTCGTTGCTCAGAGAGATTTCCTACAGTGAGAGTAAACACAAGGCCACCTGAGCTACCAACCCCCAAGGTGTTGTGTGACTCCCTGTTCCCAACCTGTATAGATTCTCCCCCCTTGAGAAAGACAACATCCGGCCTCTGTCTCACTTCACAGCCCAGGCTGGTGTAGATATCTCAGCCATAAAGCCTATTGGCATTCCAATAGGTGATAGCAGCACCATGGTAAACAATGTAAACATTGCTCCCTGACAAGGCCAGCTACTGTTTAGGTCATAGTGCACTTCATTTCCAAAACCAAAAACTTCAATTTTACGTAATTGTGTCAGATACCATTTATGTTACGTATTCTGTCCACGAGAGATTATAGCGCACTAGGAAAAACAAGGTTGAATTACTATAGCAACATCTCTAAAAACATATTCTGACCAAGATACTTCGCAATTAGCCTACAGAAGCCTAGTTCAACTAATACGACTCTGTAGAAATACATAGTAGAAAAAAGACTATCATTCACATGTAATCAAACAGACTCTGTCCAATGTTAAAAATACATGTTATTAATGTGTAATTGTACTGTTACCAGATCATTGGACTTGAAAGCCTGTGTAAACTGTCTGTCCTTCTGGTTTCTTCTCTGATTTGATTCCATTCGACTACACTGTCGCGTGGCGCTACATGTTGGCATTAAGAATTGATTTCATTAACATGGCTAACACCCTCATTTTGTCTCAGCATGAATAATCTTGCTCCCGAATGTAATTGTGATGTCTGGAGGTCTGCCTTCTACTGCCATAAATAAACACATTTTAAAAAGCTATGCATTCAAATGACCGCAAACATTAAATGACTCGGCACACAATGACATTACTCTCATGGTAGGAAATCTCTCTGAGCAACGACACACAGAAGGAAGTCTCCTCTCCCCAGTCACTGTTACTGATCTCCTCACTGGTCTCCACGGTGATGGATGGATGCCCTGGGCGTAACCTCACTGCTTGTATCATTGACTTATAACAGAGGAGCGCACTCAGCCAATGATAAACAATGTGTTTTTATTTCCGAGGATGACTGGAATAGCTGCCTAACGCTTTCAGAATCAGACAGATGTCCTTCACATTACTGGTAGAGGAGATTGCCTGCTTGCAACCAGTCATGACCTATCTCTTGAAAGGGATACTTCAGGATTTCGTTGGATACCGTTTTTATGTTTCTGCGTGCAGTTTGAAGGCAGTTGCTCACTAGTGCTAACGCAATGACTGGAAGTCTATCATATCTGATAGACTTTGTCATTACACTAACGCAAGTTAGCATTGGCTCTCGAAACTACCTCTAACTTTCTTCATAATGGACGCAGAGACACAAAAATGCCAAAATTCCGAAGTGTCCCTTTAAAGCTGCTGAAATTAGGCGAACTATTCCAATTTTAGCAACCAAGAAATGGCGGAGCTTTTTCTGCATATTGCACCTTTTAAGACTGTCAAATCACATGGCTTTCTGGAGTTCGCTGGATTCAAAAGGCCATAGAAATGAGTGAATAGACTAATAATTTTGGTTTAAAAAACATCCTTGCTAGCAGTCATTGGGCTATGTCCTATGTGACACTGATATGACATACAGTACAGTATCCTGCTAAAGACAATCAAATAAAATACAATTGTATTTGTCACAGGCGCTGAATACAACAGGTGTATACTTTATAGTAAAATGCTTACTACAAGCCCTTAACCAACAATGCAGTTTTAACAAAAAATAAGAGGGGTACAGTACCAATGTTGAACTTTTCCAACAATTCCATATGAAATAATGTCTCTTCTAGTCTGTCCACCTGAATCCACGTGGCTTGTAATGATCTTCTGTTCATTGTAATATTAAGACACTAGGCCTAAATGCAGAGGACATTTAAAACGTCCACACTCAGTATCTGTACACTGTGTTGATATTGCTTCCTGCCAGGGTTGAAGCCCAGCCTTGGTAACAGAGCTCTAATGCTGAGTCACACACACCCTGGAGGCTGATGGTCATGGAAACGACACCACTGCAGAGTGTAATGGATGGACGGGGTCGAGTCTGGCCTGTGATTTGGGTGACTGAGTGCTATGTAGACAAATAGCTGGTTCAGTGTAATGGTTGTCTCAGGCTTTCCTCTGTGCCTGGGATCTGAAGGGCTTCCAATAGCCACAGCCACCAGTAGCCTTGTCACTGCTGGAGGCTGATGTTGCACTGAAGTCTAAATGGACTTCAATTCAAATCATCACTGATGCAATGCACACGTCTTTAGTAGGAATATCCTAATATTGTGTGACTGGCTTTGAAAAATCTTTCAACCCATCTGCTTTCTTACCTGAACAAATTACAATTTGCACCTGGAGTTCAAACAAATCCAAAGTACAGAAGTTTAATTAACACCAGCTTAACACCAGTTTTTTTTTTTACCCCAGCAGTGTAGGTATACACACACACACACACACACACACACACACACACACACACACACTCACATTCACTATAGACGAGGGCTCCGCCTGGCCCTTGGAGATCATTGGCCCAGCAAGTCATCCTCAGGGCTCGTCCTGGTCACTCCTCCAGAGCACATGCTTAGATATAATTAGATATGAAGGAAAACCTCATCAGGATTGTGCACCCAAGTGACTGTTCCCCGGGGAGACAGTGCTGCAACCACAGATGGTTCCTTTAACTATTATTGGGAACATGGAGTGGCTCTTGGTTACTGTACCCTGCTGTGTGAGACCTAATGGAGGGTCCTGTGTCGAGGCCTTGTGGAAAGTCCTGTGTCGAGGCCTAGTGGAGAGTCCTGTGTCGGGGCCTAGTGGAGAGTCATGTGTTGACCTAATGGAGGGTCCTGTGTAGAGGCCTAGTAGAGTACAGCTAGCACAGCTGCCTATTAGCTAGAGGTTTATAAAGCATGTGAGAACACAGAGACTATCACTACACGTCAAGGACAGCTAGCACAGCTGCCTATTAGCTAGAGGTTTATAAAGTATGTGAGAACACAGAGACTATCACTACACGTCAAGGACAGCTAGCACAGCTGCCTATTAGCTAGAGGTTTATAAAGCATGTGAGAACACAGAGACTATCACTACACGTCAATGACAGCTAGCACAGCTGCCTATTAGCTAGAGGTTTATAAAGCATGTGAGAACACAGAGACTATCACTACACGTCAATGACAGCTAGCACAGCTGCCTATTAGCTAGAGGTTTATAAAGCATGTGAGAACACAGAGACTATCACTACACGTCAATGACAGCTAGCACAGCTGCCTATTAGCTAGAGGTTTATAAAGCATGTGAGAACACAGCGACTATCACTACACATACATCAATGACAGCTAGCACAGCTGCCTATTAGCTAGAGGCTTATAAAGCATGTGAGAACACAGAGACTATCACTACACGTCAATGACAGCTAGCACAGCTGCCTATTAGCTAGAGGCTTATAAAGCATGTGAGAACACAGAGACTATCACTACACGTCAATGACAGCTAGCACAGCTGCCTATATGCTAGAGGTTTATAAAGCATGTGAGAACACAGAGACTATCACTACACGTCAATGACAGCTAGCACAGCTGCCTATATGCTAGAGGTTTATAAAGCATGTGAGAACACAGAGACTATCACTACACGTCAATGACAGCTAGCACAGCTGCCTATTAGCTAGAGGCTTATAAAGCATGTGAGAACACAGAGACTATCACTACACGTCAATGACAGCTAGCACAGCTGCCTATTAGCTAGAGGCTTATAAAGCATGTGAGAACACAGAGACTATCACTACACGTCAATGACAGCTAGCACAACTGCCTATTAGCTAGAGGTTTATAAAGCATGTGAGAACACAGAGACTATCAGTCTGGTCTTTTTCCTCTTCTTCACCTTGACAGCTGATGATGACGTTGGCATTAAGAGAGACTAATGGCTAAAGCAATTATAGTTTTCTCCCTTTACAGTCAAAATGTCTTGTTAGCAAGTTTCCTTTATCCCAAGGTATTTGTGAATTGTGCTGTAAGTCTTTGTGTTCCAACACTGCTAAATGCTACGCCTCACTAGATGTATTGGATAGTGTCATTCATAGTCTGTGTGTTAGGGCGGGCTGAGCTGTAGTGTTCAACAGTGTTGAACTGGTTTCTAATGCATTTTACACCTCTTTGAAATAAGCTGATTTGTTGCATAAATCCCCCAGATTAGCTGTGAAGTTCAAAACCCACTCCTGTCTCATAAAAAGCCTCCTTTTGTCTCATAAAAACCCGCTCCCGTCTCATTAAAACCTGCTCCCCATCTCATTAAAACCCGCTCCCATCTCATTAAAACCCGCTCCCCGTCTCATTAAAACCCGCTCCCCGTCTCATTAAAACCCGCTCCCCGTCTCATTAAAACCTGCTCCCCGTCTCATTAAAACCTGCTCCCCGTCTCATTAAAACCTGCTCCCCGTCTCATTAAAACCTGCTCCCCGTCTCATTAAAACCTGCTCCCCGTCTCATAAAATGTAGGAGGATTGTGTCTGGAATAGTCTGGACTCTTGTTTCCATCCCATTAGCTCAGATCCGACCAAGAAAGAAACCCACTGAAACGGATTGTAGACTGTTTGTTTATATATAGAAACTACAGGTAAAAGTTCATCTAGTTGAAGCACCTTTTGAAGGCCATTGTCCTGGATGAAGGAGACATTTTAGGAAGGTCTTCCCCAGAGCTCCAGAAGGATGGGATCATGACGAGGCCCATGGGGCGTGGCGTCTCTGCAGCGCAGTGACCCAGTAGTCGGACTCCCCTGCACAGCTGGCATTCTCAGCTGCCTGAAATCCTGCTCCAAGGCAGGGTTCCCTCGTCCACCCTAAACCATTATTACGTCGGGCCTCCGTGTTGCACAGACAGGATTACGGCACTAAATATAGCCCCGCTTTAGGGCCTACACACCGGGCGTGACCTCAGAGGTGTGCCCCAGTGAACCCTGCCAACATGGAGTGTATACAGTTTTAATCACTGGAGCAATGCAGTACAGGAAAAAGGAATGAGAAGTACAAAGATAGAATATATTATCGGTTAGCTAGATGTTTGACTGACAGCACTGCTGCAGCAGCGACATCAGACCAACCCTAAAAGCCTGGGAGAGATGATTGTGGGCTTACCTCACTATAGAAAGGATTTGTCACTGGGCAGGACAACGAGGCTACTTCTGTATTCTGTAACTATGGCTCACTGCTTTGACTTCACCGCCAGTGAAGCAAATCCCTTTTGCTTTGTGAATGGAGTGAACACAAAGGCCCAGCGGGCTGATATGATTCTCCTTTGTAGGATTTCACTTCTTCTCTGACTTGGGCAGGTTCTTAAAAGCCCCCCACTAATTGGATACCCAGCCAAGTCTCAGCTTCAGGAATCAGAGATTGAATGAGTTTGCTGCAGGTCTATTCCATGCTAACAGAATTCCACTGTGACTCAGATTTTTTCACTTTAAAATGTATACCAAACAAAAACAATTGATTTAGAAGTTTAACAAACCATATGCACAAGGACTTTCCACAGAACATTTTATAAACACACATTTACAGCAAACTGTGCAGATACAACGTGTGGTAACAGAAGAGGGAGAGTTTACCCTCTGCACAGTTCTCACAGGAAATGTAAAAATACAACATAAATGTACTGTGTAAATTGTTTCATAGTAGTCATGATGTATAGAGTAGTGTTCTATGGTTGGTTAGACTTTGAAGTCAGTTGTTTGGCATACATTTTCAAGTGTCAAATCAGTTTCAGCATAATTCTGTTTCCTTGGAATTTCCCTGCAGTGAATGTAGAAGGAGTGTCTTGTTGCTCTTAAACCGACTGATAAGAAAATAAAAGCCAACAGCAGCTCTGTTTTCTGGGGACAAATTATCCTCGGCCATCTAAAGCTTCATTTGCACCTGGCTCAGGAAGCTCAGTTCAGAGACCAGTGGGGACTGGCGTTCGTGTCCACTCCTCTCTTGATTGACCCTAATTTAATTACTTAGCTGTTTTATTAAATTAAGTCAAGCTTTGTTGCTCTTGAATCACTGAGTAGAAATCTGTGGGCGTGGTCCGATTTGAAGCTGTGCTTCACTCACAGTGGAAAAAACCCATCAAGAAGTTTCCCCGTTGCCTCATCATTTATCTGGCCTTTGTTGGTCTGACATAAGCTGTTATCACGCTTTCTAGAAAAAGATTAAAGTGAAAGGTGCCAAAGTGGCTCTGTTGCCAGGAGACTGGACAGATGGTCATGTGTTTACCACAGTAAACGTGTTTAAAAAGCCCAGCAGAAACGACATGGGATTTGCACTGACTGTGTCTTCATTGCATTTACCATCTCTTCATCTGTTTTCTGCTCTTGTGAAACACATTGTTCCTCCCATTGTTGGACACCGTGTGAAACCGTCTGTAACAAATGAGTTCTTTAACTTCTCCAGCGCCGCCACCTTTTAGCCCTGGGCTGTGATTCAGTACACGTTGATACCAACCAACAACAATACTGAAAACAGCACCGCTTGGTCCCTCCACAGTTAGAGTTGCCTCATGGAAAGTGTCCCTGGGCTGTGATTCAGTACACGTTGACACCAACCAACAACAATACTGAAAACAGCACCACTTGGTCCCTCAACAGTTAGAGTTGCCTCATGGAAATTGTCCCTGGGCGTTGGGACATCTCCATGGGAACGGTTTGGAACGTAACCCCTGTTAGGCTAATCCGTCTAGGACTAAGCCCCGGACCGTCCCTGGGAACATAGTAAGAGTGACACTGTGACGTACCCCGGAACTCTTATGTCACCTGACCGACCGTGCTCTATTGTTTCAGTCTCGCCCGAGTCGTCAATGCTTTCCGGGCTAACCAGGAGACCCAGACCCAACTCTGCTCCTACTTCTAATAGCTACAGCAGCACCCACCAGTCTCCCCAGCATGAGGACATGGTTTGGCAGAGAAAGAGAAGGGGAGACTGAGCTGGTAAGAGGAGAGGTAACCTGAAGACCTGAAGGTAGACCTCAGTCCTAATGGCTTCCTCCAGACAACTACCCCGTGGATTACGTTTGTGTTGGTGGAGGCTGTACAGGACTTCTGCCTCAGCGGGTGTTCTTAGTAGTTTTACAATCTACTGTTTTGTTTTGCTTTTGAAAAGTGTAAATAATATAAATATAAAGAAGATTCCAAAGAATAACGACAATGTATAAATTAGGCGAACAAAATCGTATTCATTGATACATTAGTGTTGATTGAATTTATGTCACTATCAGGTCTCAGTGGAGGGTTTCTGTAGGCTGTCAGGTTTGTACTGGTGCAGTTCTCTGGAAACAACAGCTTCTGCATTTCCCTTCCCCCAGGGAAGTGCTTCTGCATGCTATCCTTCCCCCAGGGAAGTGCTTCTGCATTTCCCTTCCCCCAGGTTATAGGCCTAGATGTTGCTTTATGACTACCATAGCAACATTGAAACGTCCAATTAAAAGGAGGTGGGAGTATTCCACTTGATGTCTGACTGATAGTAATGTGCCTTTGTAGGCCAGTGTGCTTATTTATTACCGTCTGAGAGCAAGAGCTGCCTCCGCTCACCTTGTGGGCTAACACCAATAACTAACTAGGTTAGTCTGGCCTGTGGAACTGTGCTGTTCACACACACAAAACAAGGGAGAGGTAGAGAACCTGTCGTTTTGGTTCGATCCATTCCTTTATGTCAACATGGTATAGCCTAAATGAACACACATACTGTGAACCAAGACATGACTCCACACAGCGCGACACGACATGACTCCACACAGCACGACACTACATGACTCCACACAGCGCGACACGACATGACTCCACACAGCACAACACTACATGACTCCACACAGCGCGACACGACATGACTCCACACAGCGCGACACGACATGACTCCACACAGCGCGACACGACATGACTCCACACAGCGCGACACGACATGACTCCACACAGCACAACACTACATGACTCCACACAGCGCGACACGACATGACTCCACACAGCGCGACACGACATGACTCCACACAGCGTGACACGACATGACTCCACACAGCGCGACACGACATGACTCCACACAGCGCGACACGACATGACTCCACACAGCGCGACACGACATGACTCCACACAGGGCAGCGCGACACTACATGACTCCACACAACACGACAAGACATGACTCCACACAGGGCAGGCAGTGCGACATGACGTGACTCCACACAGCGCGACAAGACATGACTCCACACAGCGCGACAAGACATGACTCCACACAGGGCGACAAGACATGACTCCACACAGGGCGGCAAGACATGACTCCACACAGGGCGACACGACATGACTCCACACAGCGCGACAAGACATGACTCCACACAGCGCGACAAGACATGACTCCACACAACACGACAAGACATGACTCCACACAGCGCGGCAAGACATGACTCCACACAACACGACACTATATGACTCCACACAGCACGACAAGACATGACTCCACACAGCACGACACGACATGACTCCACACAGCACGACAAGACATGACTCCACACAGCGCGACAAGACATGACTCCACACAGGGCGGCAAGACATGACTCCACACAGGGCGGCAAGACATGACTCCACACAGGGCGGCAAGACATGACTCCACACAGGGCGGCAAGACATGACTCCACACAGGGCGGCAAGACATGACTCCACACAGGGCGGCAAGACATGACTCCACACAGGGCAGCGCGACAAGACATGACTCCACACAGGGCAGCGCGACAAGACATGACTCCACACAGGGCAGCGCGACAAGACATGACTCCACACAGGGCAGCGCGACAAGACATGACTCCACACAGCGCGACACGACATGACTCCACACAGCGCGACAAGACATGACTCCACACAGCGCGACAAGACATGACTCCACACAACACGACAAGACATGACTCCACACAACACGACAAGACATGACTCCACACAGCGCGGCAAGACATGACTCCACACAACACGACACTATATGACTCCACACAGCACGACAAGACATGACTCCACACAGCACGACACGACATGACTCCACACAGCACGACACGACATGACTCCACACAGCACGACAAGACATGACTCCACACAGCACGACAAGACATGACTCCACACAGCACGACAAGACATGACTCCACACAGCACGACAAGACATGACTCCATGGGTCCTGGGCTCCATCAGATTAACCCTCTGTGGTTTGTGTTTGGGTCCTGGGCTCCATCAGATTAACCCTCTGGTTTATGTTTGGGCCCTGGGATCCATCAAATTAACCCTCTGGTTTATGTTTGGGTCCTGGGCTCCATCAGATTAACCCTCTGGTTTATGTTTGTAACCTGGGCTCCATCAGATTAACCCTCTGGTTTATGTTTGGGTCCTGGGCTCCATCAGATTAACCCTCTGGTTTATGTTTGGGTCCTGGGCTCCATCAGATTAACCCTCTGGTTTGGGCCCTGGGCTCCATCAGATTAACCCTCTGGTTTGTGTTTGGGTCCTGGGCTCCATCAGATTAACCCTCTGGTTTGTGTTTGGGTCCTGGGCTCCATCAGATTAACCCTCTGGTTTATGTTTGGGTCCTGGGCTCCATCAGATTAACCCTCTGGTTTGTGTTTGGGCCCTGGGCTCCATCAGATTAACCCCCTGGTTTGTGTTTGGGTCCTGGGCTCCATCAGATTAACCCCCTGGTTTATGTTTGGGCCCTGGGCTCCATCAGATTAACCCTCTGGTTTGTGTTTGGGTCCTGGGCTCCATCAGATTAACCCTCTGGTTTATGTTTGGGTCCTGGGCTCCATCAGATTAACCCTCTGGTTTGTGTTCGGGTCCTGGGCTCCATCAGATGAACCCCCTGGTTTATGTTTGGGTCCTGGGCTCCATCAGATTAACCCTCTGGTTTATGTTTGGACCCTGGGCTCCATCAGATTAACCCTCTGGTTTATGTTTGGGTCCTGGGCTCCATCAGATTAACCCTCTGGTTTATGTTTGGGTCCTGGTCTCCATCAGATTAACCCTCTGTGGTTTGTGTTTAGGCCCTGGGCTCCATCAGATTAACCCTCTGGTTTATGTTTGGGTCCTGGGCTCCATCAGATTAACCCTCTGGTTTATGTTTGGGTCCTGGGCTCCATCAGATTAACCCTCTGGTTTATGTTTGGGTCCTGGGCTCCATCAGATTAACCCTCTGTGGTTTGTGTTTGGGTCCTGGGCTCCATCAGATTAACCCTCTGGTTTATGTTTGGGTCCTGGGCTCCCTCAGATTAACCCTCTGGTTTATGTTTGGGTCCTGGGCTCCATCAGATTAACTCTCTGGTTTGTGTTTGGGTCCTGGGCTCCATCAGATTAACCCTCTGGTTTATGTTTGGGTCCTGGGCTCCATCAGATTAACCCTCTGGTTTGTGTTTGGGTCCTGGGCTCCATCAGATTAACCCTCTGTGGTTTGTGTTTGGGTCCTGGGCTCAATCAGATTAACCCTCTGGTTTATGTTTGGGTCCTGGGCTTCATCAGATTAACCCTCTGTGGTTTGTGTTTGGGTCCTGGGCTCCATCAGATTAACCCTCTGGTTTGTGTTTGGGTCCTGGGATCCATCAGATTAACCCTCTGTGGTTTGTGTTCGGGTCCTGGGCTCCATCAGATTAACCCTCTGGTTTATGTTTGGGTCCTGGGCTCCATCAGATTAACCCTCTGGTTTGTGTTTGGGTCCTGGGCTCCATCAGATTAACCCTCTGTGGTTTGTGTTCGGGTCCTGGGCTCCATCAGATTAACCCTCTGGTTTGTGTTTGGGTCCTGGGCTCCATCAGATTAACCCTCTGTGGTTTGTGTTTGGGTCCTGGGCTTCATCAGATTAACCCTCTGTGGTTTGTGTTTGGGTCCTGGGTCCTGGCCCCTGGGTCCTGGGTCCTGGGCTCCATCAGATTAACCCTCTGGTTTATGTTTGGGTCCTGGGCTCCATCAGATTAACCCTCTGGTTTGTGTTTGGGTCCTGGGCTCCATCAGATTAACCCTCTGTGGTTTGTGTTTGGGTCCTGGGTCCTGGGCTCCATCAGACGAACCCTTTGTGGTCTGGGTCCTGGGTTCTGGGTCCTGGGTCCTGGGTCCTGGGTTCTGGGTCCTGGGTCCTGGCCCCTGTCACCCTACACCGTCTGGTGTTAAATGTATTTTATTCTCAATCTCTTCTCTTTCATAGTGTAGCCTACACAGGTACCATAGTACTCTGTTCTTCCTCTCCTCTCCTCCCAAGACCAGTCTGTCTGTGTGGTTCAGATTGACCACCAGATGGACATTTTAATTGGCCCTGCGACTAATAAAGCATGTCCAATGGGATTAAGGAATGGGTTCTGGAGGTGGGCCAAAGGACACGCCTCATGGAGCCCACTGGCACGGAGGAGATTAAAAACTGTAGAACCCACACACACTTGTAGAACCACGCGCGCAATCACACGCGACTAGGTCACTCCGTCTAGGACACTCCGACTAGGACACTCCGTCTGTGATGGACTGAAGCGTATGCTCCGCCAGGCTCTTTTAGGAGGGGAGGGGATATAAACACTGTGATGTCATCATGTCTCCCTCCCTGCCTTCTCTTCTCTCTCAGGCTGCTGTGGGGTCGTGAGGAGACTGCTTTCTGCTGCACCAGCTGCATGAGGTAGGTCCTATATTTGTCACCGCTCGCCTGTCTGCTTGAAGATGCTCGGCTGCTTTTGGTAAATGGGTATGGAGCTCCACACATGACTGTGTGTGTATTTGTGTGTATTTGTGTGCGTGTGTATAGGTGATGTGTCTGTAAGTGCGTCTGTGGGATGTGTGTGTGAGAGAGCGAGAGAGCGTGTGTGTGTGTTATATGCGATCTCGTACTGCATGCATGGTAGTGTGTGTGTGTGAGTGTGTTATATGCGATCTCGTACTGCATGCATGGTAGTGTGTGTGTGTGAGTGTGTTATATGTGATCTCATACTGCATGCATGGTAAGCTGTGTGGGAGAGAGCGTGTGAGTGTGTTATATGTGATCTCGTACTGCATGCATGGTAAGTTGTGGGAGAGAGTTGGTGCTACAGTAGGTTTAGCATACAGTAGGTTTAGCATACAGTAGGTTTAGCATACAGTAGGTTTAGAATGCCTCTATAGCGATACAGAGCCGGAGGCTCGTCGGATCAGATTTTACAACAGGACTGGTACACAGACAGACCGGTGCTGTCCAATCTGAAGTGGCCTCTCTGAAGTTATCTCAGGCTAGCATCATGCCCTGCTGGATCATGGTGTCTCTATCACTTCCAGCTCTCTGTCATTTCTCTCTCCCTCTGTCTCTCTCCCTCTGTCTCTCTCCCTCTGTCTCTCTCCCTCTGTCTCTCTCCCTCTGTCTCTCTCCCTCTGTCTCTCTCCCTCTGTCTCTCTCCCTCTGTCTCTCTCCCTCTGTCTCTCTCCCTCTGTCTCTCTCCCTCTGTCTCTCTCCCTCTGTCTCTCTCCCTCTGTCTCTCTCCCTCTGTCTCTCGTCCCTCTGTCTCTCTCCCTCTGTCTCTCGTCCCTCTCCCTCTGTCTCTCTCTCCATCTGTCTCTCTCTCCCTCTGTCTCCCTCTCTCTCTCTCCCTCTGTCTCTCTCTCTCTCTCCCTCTGTCTCTCTCTCTCTCTCTCTCTCTCTCTCTCTCTCTCTCTCTCTCTCTCTCCCCCTGTCTCTCTCCCTCCCTCTCCCTCTGTCTCCATCTCGCCCTCTGTCTCTCTCCCTCTGCCTCTCTCCCTCTGCCTCGGTCTCTCTCGCTCTCCCTCTCTCTCTCTCTCTCCCTCTGTCTCTCTCCCTTTCTCTCTCTGTCAATCAGATGAAGGTACGGAGGTGCTTCTGCCCTTAAGTGGAATCCACTCAGTCAGCACAGTCACCTAGACTGCACAGTCACCTAGTCAGTTGAGATCTGAACCAGAGAGGTGCTGTTCTGTCAGACAGTCAGTAGAGATCCGAACCAGAGAGGGGGTGTTCTGTCAGACAGTCAGTAGAGATCTGAACCAGAGAGGTGCTGTTCTGTCAGTAGAGATCTGAACCAGAGAGGTGGTGTTCTGTCAGTAGAGATCTGAACCAGAGAGGTGGTGTTCTGTCAGTAGAGATCTGAACCAGAGAGGTGGTGTTCTGTCAGACAGACAGTAGAGATCTGAACCAGAGAGGTGGTGTTCTGTCAGACAGACAGTATAGAGATCTGAACCAGAGAGGTGCTGTTCTGTCAGTAGAGATCTGAACCAGAGAGGTGGTGTTCTGTCAGACAGTCAGTAGAGATCTGAACCAGTGAGGTGCTGTTCTGTCAGTAGAGATCTGAACCAGAGAGGTGGTGTTCTGTCAGACAGACAGTAGAGATCTGAACCAGAGAGGTGGTGTTCTGTCAGACAGTCAGTAGAGATCTGAACCAGAGAGGTGGTGTTCTGTCAGACAGTCAGTAGAGATCTGAACCAGAGAGGTGGTGTTCTGTCAGACAGTCAGTAGAGATCTGAACCAGAGAGGTGGTGTTCTGTCAGACAGTCAGTAGAGATCTGAACCAGAGAGGTGCTGTTCTGTCAGTAGAGATCTGAACCAGAGAGGTGGTGTTCTGTCAGACAGACAGTAGAGATCTGAACCAGTGAGGTGCTGTTCTGTCAGTAGAGATCTGAACCAGAGAGGTGCTGTTCTGTCAGACAGTCAGTAGAGATCTGAACCAGAGAGGTGGTGTTCTGTCAGACAGACAGTAGAGAACTGAACCAGAGAGGTGCTGTTCTGTCAGTAGAGATCTGAACCAGAGAGGTGGTGTTCTGTCAGACAGTCAGTAGAGATCTGAACCAGAGAGGTGCTGTTCTGTCAGTAGAGATCTGAACCAGAGAGGTGGTGTTCTGTCAGACAGTCAGTAGAGATCTGAACCAGAGAGGTGGTGTTCTGTCAGACAGACAGTAGAGATCTGAACCAGAGAGGTGCTGTTCTGTCAGTAGAGATCTGAACCAGAGAGGTGGTGTTCTGTCAGACAGACAGTAGAGATCTGAACCAGAGAGGTGCTGTTCTGTCAGTAGAGATCTGAACCAGAGAGGTGCTGTTCTGTCAGACAGACAGTAGAGATCTGAACCAGAGAGGGGGTGTTCTGTCAGACAGTCAGTAGAGATCTGAACCAGAGAGGTGCTGTTCTGTCAGTAGAGATCTGAACCAGAGAGGTGGTGTTCTGTCAGACAGACAGTAGAGAACTGAACCAGAGAGGTTCTGTCAGACAGTCAGTAGAGATCTGAACCAGTGAGGTGCTGTTCTGTCAGACAGACAGTAGAGATCTGAACCAGAGAGTTGCTGTTCTGTCAGACAGTCAGTAGAGATCTGAACCAGAGAGTTGCTGTTCTGTCAGACAGTCAGTAGAGATCTGAACCAGAGAGGTGCTGTTCTGTCAGCCATTTACTGTCTCTTGCTTTAAAACCAAAAGACAGCAAGGCTGCGTTGGAAATTAACCTGCACCTGAAGTCCCATAGATCATCTGGTGTGTGTGTGTGTGTGCGGCTGGTTGTGCGTGTCTGGTTGTGTGTGTGTGTCTGGTTGTGTGTGATTTAATATTAATTAGGTCAACACTCTTACCATCGTTAATGAATTCTGTCTAAAGATTCTGAATATTCCTCAAACAGAACAGCCCAGAACTGGGACACACAGCTTGTTCCCCAGAATGGCATCCTATTCCCTAATTAGTGCACTACTTTTGGCCCTATGTGCCCTGGTTTCTATGTAAATCCTCTGAGTCGCTGTCTGAGTGTCACCCGAGGTTCCTGGCAGGCCGTCATTTCCGACGTGACGCCACGTTGATTAGTCTCCATAGGAAAGCTCCTATAACCTGCCATTGCTGCCATGAAGCCACAGGCCTTGAGAGAAGGGCAGTCGTTTTCTCACCTTTCAGAGAGAAAGAAAGAAAGAGAGAGAGAGAGAATGTGTGTGTCTGTATTAGAGGTCGAACAATTATGATTTTTCTATGCCGATACTGATATTGATTATTGGAGGACCAAAAAAGCCGATACCGATTAATCGGCCGATTTTAAAATCGGCCGATTTTTACAAAAAAAAAATATTTGTAATAATGACAATTACAACAATACTGAATGAACACTTTTTAACTTAATATAATACATCCATAAAATCAATTTAGCCTCAAATAAATAATGAAACATGTTCAATATGGTTTAAATAATGCAAAAACTAAGTGTTGGAGAAGAAAGTAAAAGTGTGCCATGTAAAAAAGCTAACATTAGGTTGTAGTTATTATAGGAATTATAGGACTATTTCTCTCTGTACCATTTGTATTTCATTAACCTTTTACTATTGGATGTTCTTATAGGCACTTTAGTATTGCCAGTGTAATAGCATAGCTTCCGTCCCTCTCCTCGCTCCTCTCTGGGCTTGAACCAGGAACACAACGACAACAGCCACCCTTGAAGTTACCCATCACTCCACAAAGCCGCGGCCCTTGCAGAGCAAGTGGAACAACCACTCCAAGTCTCAGAGCGAGTGACGTTTGAAACGCTATTAGCGCGCACCCCGCTACCTAGCTAGCCATTTCATATCGGTTACACCAGCCTGATCTCGGGAGTTGATAGGCTTGAAGTCATAAACAGCTCAATGCTTGAAGCACTGCAAAGAGCTGCAGGCAAAACGCACGAAAGTGCTGTTTGAATGAATGCTTACGAGCCTGCTGCTGCCTACCACCGCTCAGTCAGACTGCTCTATTAAATCATAGACTTAATTATAACAGACAGAAATACGAGCCTTAGGTCATTAATATGGTCGAATCCGGAAACTATCATCTCGAAAACAAGACGTTTATTCTTTCAGTGAAATACGGAACCGTTCCGTATTTTATCTAACGGGTGGCATCCATTAGTCTAAATATTCCTGTTACATTGCACAACCTTCAATGTTATGTCATAGTTACGTAAAATTCAGGCAAATTAGGCGGCCCAAACTGTTGCATATACACTGACTCTGTGTTCAATGAACGCAAGAGAAGTGACACAATTTCCCCTGGTTAATATTGCCTGCTAACCTGGATTTCTTTTAGCTAAATATGCAGATTTAAAAAAGATATACTTCTGTGTGTTGATTTTAAGAAAGGAATTGATGTTCACGGTTAGGTACACATTGGAGCAACGATACGCACCGCATCGATTATAGGCAACGCTAGATAAACTAGTAATATCATCAACCATGTGTAGTTAACTAGTGATTATGATTGATTGATTGTTTTTTATAAGATAAGTTTAATGCTAGTTAGCAACTTACCTTGGCTTCTTACTGCATTCGCGTAATAGGCCGTCTCCTCGTGGAGTGCAATGTAATCAGGTGGTTAGAGCGTTGGACTAGTTAACTGTAAGGTTGCAAGATTGAATTCCCTGAGCTGACAAGGTAAAAATCTGTTGTTCTGCCCCTGAACAAGGCAGTTAACCCACTGTTCCTAGGCCGTCGTTGAAAATTAGAATTTGTTCTTAACTGACTTGCCTAGTTAAATAAAGGATAAATAAAGGTGGTAAAATAAAATAGACCAAATCGGTATCCAAAAATACAGATTTCCGATTGTTATGAAAACTTGAAATCGGCCATTCCGATTAATCGGTCGACCTCTAGTCTGTATTGATGTGGCGTGAGCAGGAACTGGCGAATGGAGAGTGGCTAGTTTAGTCTCCTCTCTGCTGTTAGATGGAAACCAGACTAGTTTATTCTCCTCTCTGCTGTTAGATGGAAACCAGACTAGTTTATTCTCCTCTCTGCTGTTAGATGGAAACCAGACTAGTTTATTCTCCTCTCTGCTGTTAGATGGAAACCAGAATAGTTTATTCTCCTCTCTGCTGTTAGATGTAAACCAGACTAGTTTATTCTCCTCTCTGCTGTTAGATGGAAACCAGACTAGTTTATTCTCCTCTCTGCTGTTAGATGTAAACCAGAATAGTTTATTCTCCTCTCTGCTGTTAGATGGAAACTAGACTAGTTTATTCTCCTCTCTGCTGTTAGATGGAAACCAGACTAGTTTATTCTCCTCTCTGCTGTTAGATGGAAACCAGACTAGTTTATTCTCCTCTCTGCTGTTAGATGGAAACCAGACTAGTTTATTCTCCTCTCTGCTGTTAGATGTAAACCAGACTAGTTTATTCTCCTCTCTGCTGTTAGATGGAAACCAGACTAGTTTATTCTCCTCTCTGCTGTTAGATGGAAACCAGACTAGTTTATTCTCCTCTCTGCTGTTAGATGGAAACCAGACTAGTTTATTCTCCTCTCTGCTGTTAGATGGAAACCAGACTAGTTTATTCTCCTCTCTGCTGTTAGATGGAAACCAGACTAGTTTATTCTCCTCTCTGCTGTTAGATGGAAACCAGACTAGTTTATTCTCCTCTCTGCTGTTAGATGGAAACCAGACTAGTTTATTCTCCTCTCTGCTGTTAGATGGAAACCAGACTAGTTTATTCTCCTCTCTGCTGTTAGATGGAAACCAGACTAGTTTATTCTCCTCTCTGCTGTTAGATGGAAACCAGACTAGTTTATTCTCCTCTCTGCTGTTAGATGGAAACCAGACTAGTTTATTCTCCTCTCTGCTGTTAGATGGAAACCAGACTAGTTTATTCTCCTCTCTGCTGTTAGATGGAAACCAGACTAGTTTATTCTCCTCTCTGCTGTTAGATGGAAACCAGACTAGTTTATTCTCCTCTCTGCTGTTAGATGTAAACCAGACTAGTTTATTCTCCTCTCTGCTGTTAGATGGAAACCAGAATAGTTTATTCTCCTCTCTGCTGTTAGATGTAAACCAGACTAGTTTATTCTCCTCTCTGCTGTTAGATGGAAACCAGACTAGTTTATTCTCCTCTCTGCTGTTAGATGGAAACAGGTTAGTTTTTACTTAGCTGTTTAAGGGTAAAGTTTGTGGACTTTAATAAGTTGTTAAAAAAACATTGATGTTCATGAGGGTTATTTTATTTTCATGAGGGTCTTCATCCACAATAGTTACATGATTTTATAATTACTGTGTGCGTGCGTGCGTGCGTGCGTGCGTGCGTGCGTATCTGTTGGGGTAAAGACCTAATGGATTGTTGCTGATGCTGGTCAGGGCCCAGCCTGCAGGTTTACCCTGGTCCCTACTGTTGGTCAGGGTCCAGCCTGCAGGTTTACCCTGCTCCCTACTGTTGGTCAGGACCCAGCCTGCAGGTTTACCCTGGTCCCTACTGTTGGTCAGGGTCCAGCCTGCAGGTTTACCCTGCTCCCTACTGTTGGTCAGGGTCCAGCCTGCAGGTTTACCCTGCTCCCTACTGTTGGTCAGGACCCAGCCTGCAGGTTTACCCTGGTCCCTACTGTTGGTCAGGACCCAGCCTGCAGGTTTACCCTGGTCCCTACTGTTGGTCAGGGTCCAGCCTGCAGGTTTACCCTGCTCCCTACTGTTGGTCAGGGCCCAGCCTGCAGGTTTACCCTGCTCCCTACTGTTGGTCAGGACCCAGCCTGCAGGTTTACCCTGGTCCCTACTGTTGGTCAGGGCCCAGCCTGCAGGTTTACCCTGGTCCCTACTGTTGGTCAGGGTCCAGCCTGCAGGTTTACCCTGGTCCCTACTGTTGGTCAGGACCCAGCCTGCAGGTTTACCCTGGTCCCTACTGTTGGTCAGGGTCCAGCCTGCAGGTTTACCCTGGTCCCTACTGTTGGTCAGGACCCAGCCTGCAGGTTTACCCTGGTCCCTACTGTTGGTCAGGGCCCAGTCTGCAGGTTTACCCTGCTCCCTACTGTTGGTCAGGACCCAGCCTGCAGGTTTACCCTGGTCCCTACTGTTGGTCAGGGCCCAGTCTGCAGGTTTACCCTGCTCCCTACTGTTGATCAGGACCCAGCCTGCAGGTTTACCCTGGTCCCTACTGTTGGTCAGGGCCCAGCCTGCAGGTTTACCCTGGTCCCTACTGTTGGTCAGGGCCCAGCCTGCAGGTTTACCCTGGTCCCTACTGTTGGTCAGGGCCCAGCCTGCAGGTTTACCCTGGTCCCTACTGTTGGTCAGGACCCAGCCTGCAGGTTTACCCTGGTCCCTACTGTTGGTCAGGACCCAGCCTGCAGGTTTACCCTGGTCCCTACTGTTGGTCAGGGTCCAGCCTGCAGGTTTACCCTGGTCCCTACTGTTGGTCAGGACCCAGCCTGCAGGTTTACCCTGGTCCCTACTGTTGGTCAGGGCCCAGTCTGCAGGTTTACCCTGCTCCCTACTGTTGGTCAGGACCCAGCCTGCAGGTTTACCCTGGTCCCTACTGTTGGTCAGGGCCCAGTCTGCAGGTTTACCCTGCTCCCTACTGTTGGTCAGGACCCAGCCTGCAGGTTTACCCTGGTCCCTACTGTTGGTCAGGGCCCAGCCTGCAGGTTTACCCTGGTCCCTACTGTTGGTCAGGGCCCAGCCTGCAGGTTTACCCTGGTCCCTACTGTTGGTCAGGGCCCAGCCTGCAGGTTTACCCTGGTCCCTACTGTTGGTCAGGGCCCAGCCTGCAGGTTTACCCTGGTCCCTACTGTTGGTCAGGGCCCAGCCTGCAGGTTTACCCTGGTCCCTACTGTTGGTCAGGACCCAACCTGCAGGTTTACCCTGGTCCCTACTGTTGGTCAGGGCCCAGCCTGCAGGTTTACCCTGCTCTCTACTGTTGGTCAGGACCCAGCCTGCAGGTTTACCCTGGTCCCTACTGTTGGTCAGGGTCCAGCCTGCAGGTTTACCCTGGTCCCTACTGTTGGTCAGGGCCCAGCCTGCAGGTTTACCCTGGTCCCTACTGTTGGTCAGGACCCAGCCTGCAGGTTTACCCTGGTCCCTACTGTTGGTCAGGGTCCAGCCTGCAGGTTTACCCTGGTCCCTACTGTTGGTCAGGACCCAGCCTGCAGGTTTACCCTGGTCCCTACTGTTGGTCAGGGCCCAGTCTGCAGGTTTACCCTGCTCCCTACTGTTGGTCAGGACCCAGCCTGCAGGTTTACCCTGGTCCCTACTGTTGGTCAGGGCCCAGCCTGCAGGTTTACCCTGGTCCCTACTGTTGGTCAGGGCCCAGCCTGCAGGTTTACCCTGGTCCCTACTGTTGGTCAGGGCCCAGCCTGCAGGTTTACCCTGGTCCCTACTGTTGGTCAGGGCCCAGCCTGCAGGTTTACCCTGGTCCCTACTGTTGGTCAGGGCCCAGCCTGCAGGTTTACCCTGGTCCCTACTGTTGGTCAGGACCCAGCCTGCAGGTTTACCCTGGTCCCTACTGTTGGTCAGGGCCCAGCCTGCAGGTTTACCCTGCTCTCTACTGTTGGTCAGGACCCAGCCTGCAGGTTTACCCTGG